>NC_053022.1:22290510-22412059 GCF_003073215.2 Triticum urartu
CAAGTCTCTCTCCTTATCAGGAGAGCCCTGGCCGAACTACGGTCAGCGAGGATGGGATACGGACGATGAAGAAATTCAAAACCCACCCACCACCCATTTGGTAGCCACTGTCGACAATTTAAACGACGTGCTCAACTTCGACTCCGGAGACATCGACAGCATGGATGACGATGCAGGAGATACCGACGAACCAACGCCCATAGGGCATTGGACAGCCACCTCATCTCACGATGTGTACATGGTGGATACCCCTAAAGGAAGCAACAACGAGGAAAAAGGGGATGGAACGGGAGATCGACCCCCCGAAAAGCAATCAAAGCGTCGGCGTAAACGCCGACCCAAGCCCTGCCTCGATAAAAACCGAGCCATAGAGCAGGACGAGCCGGTAGAAGACGAGCAGGCCTTAGAGCAACCGTCCGAACAGGGCAACACGGATAGAGAAACCGAACATCCCTTCTCCGGCGAAAACAGCATTCCGGACGACCTCACGCCGGATAAATCCACGGAGCAGAAGAATCTCCACGAGAGGCTCGTTGCAACTGCACGCAGCCTAAAAAAGCAAAAGCGGAAGCTAAAAACAGCGGAAGATGCACTCCGGATTAGATGGAGCAAAGTAATCAATACCGCAGATAAATACGGCGACGGTCGCCGCACTAAAAGCTATCCGAAAAGAAAGCTACTGCCTGAATTCGACGAAGAGGCCCTAGAGCCCTCGCATTCAAAAAATGAGAAAGCCACATGGTCGGATAAACGACCACATAAAGCGGCAAGCGGCGCCGCACTTAAATCGGCATGCGACCCACTTAAGGATTCGCATCATGGCCCAGTCAGGTCCATTTATGGGCCAAGAAAGCAAGCTCTCGTAAGCAACGCTATGAAGCCATCATCAGAATCCGGCACACCCAAATACAGGGGCGCCACACACCCCCTATGTTTCACCGATGAGGTCCTGGACTATGAATTTCCAGAGGGATTCAAACCCGTAAACATAGAGGCATATGATGGAACAACAGACCCTGGAGTTTGGATCGAGGATTATATCCTCCACATACACATGGCTAGAGGAGATGATCTACACGCCATAAAATATTTACCCCTTAAGCTTAAAGGGCCAGCCCGGCATTGGCTTAAAAGCCTTCCCGAAAACACAATTGGAAGCTGGGAAGAGCTCGAGGATGCTTTCCGAGCAAACTTTCAAGGGACCTATGTCCGCCCTCCGGATGCAGACGATCTTAGTCACA
The DNA here is from genome assembly GCF_003073215.2 of Triticum urartu. Taxonomy (NCBI): domain Eukaryota; kingdom Viridiplantae; phylum Streptophyta; class Magnoliopsida; order Poales; family Poaceae; genus Triticum; species Triticum urartu. The sequence goes on from NC_053022.1 coordinate 22,291,752, forward strand.
TAACTCAACAACCCGGAGAATCAGCTCGGCAGTTCTGGAATAAATTCCTCACTAAAAAGAATCAGATAGTCGACTGTCTAGACGCCGAAGCCTTGGCAGCTTTCAGGCATAACGTCCGAGACGAATGGCTCGCCAGACACCTCGGCCAAGAAAAGCCAAGAACAATGGCCGCACTAACAAGCCTCATGACCCACTTTTGTGCAGGGGAGGACAGCTGGTTGGCAAGGTGCAGCCCCAGCGACCCAAGTACATCCGAAACTAGGGATGGAAACGGAAAACCGCGACGCAACAAGGACCGTCGCCGGACTAAGGAAAAAAGTCCGAAGAGCACGGCAGTCAATGCCGGATTCAAAGGCTCACGGCAAAATTGCCCCCCCCCCAGGATAACAGGGACGATCCATCCAACCTAAATAAAATCCTGGATAGGATATGTCAGATACACAGTACTCCTGGGAAGCCTGCTAACCATACCCACAGAGACTGTTGGGTTTTCAAACAATCCGGCAGACTCAATACCGAACACAAGGGGCTCGACACACCAAGCGAAGACGAGGACGAACCCCAAAAGCAGAGCACTAGGAAACAAAAGAACTTCCCACAAGAAGTAAAAACAGTGAACTTACTTCACATAACAAAACGTGCGGCGCCCGTAAAGGTACGCACCACACGACCCATCCCCAAGGGTCCTGCCACTGGTTGTCAAAACCGATCATCTTCGATCAGCTAGATTATTCTAGAGATCTCAAGAACACAGGCTGGACTGCCTTGATACTCGATCCAATAATTGGCAGACTCCAGTTTTCAAATGTCCTTATGGACGGCGGCAGTGGACTAAACCTGATATATCAGGATACAATCCATCACATGGGGATAAACCCAGCAAGAATACGCCGCAGCAAAACCGCCTTTCAAGGGGTAATACCTGGTCCGGACACCCATTGTATGGGTTTTCTCCGGCTCGAAGTCATATTCGGCTCTGCCGATAACTTCCACCGCAAAAAGCTGACCTTCCATATCGTCCCGTTCTCAAGTCGCTATCAAGCACTACTGGGACGCGAAGCTTTCGCTCGCTTTAACGCAATACCGCATTATGCATCTCTTACGCTTAAGATGCCTGGTCCACGAGGCATCATCTCTTTGAAGGGGAAGCACTAAAGTGCGCCTCCCCAAGCGGAGGACTGTGCGGCCGCTTTGACAGCCCCACAGCAAAATGGCCTCACCGGCCAAAAAACTTCGAAATAGGTCATTCAAGACCACGAACGCGGATAGACGAGTTCGGTACAAAATCATCATTGATGCAGGCTTAGTGGCCATATACCCCCGCACTAGGGGCTCCACGCATATACAATAAGAGACAATAAAGCTCAATCTTATATATTTTACTTTATACTTTGTTTATTTTAAACTTTTGTTCCGCACGACCCGTTTTCAACTCAGTTCCTCTCTTTTACAGATGAACGTCGTACGGCGCCTGTCCAGGATACGGCACAACGGAGACACAGGCGCAGACGTGCAGTAGGGACCCGTCCTAAAGGATTCTTTTTAGATTAAGACCCTGCGTAAACCTTTTTTACTGTCTCCCGTTGCTACACATCCCCTAGTTTTTTCTGATATAACCAAGGAGGAGGCTGGCGTCTTGGCATGTGGCCACGTCAAATTTCTGCACGTACCTGGAAACTAGGGGCTTTTTTCTTTTCTTTTTTAAAAAGAGTGTTGTTTCGCCCGCACTCATAAAGACCGCACACCTTAGGGAGTGTTCGGTGTCGCGAGTTTTGGCATTATATGCATTAGCTCCGAATCATGTCTTTGGTCAAATGTTGGGTTGCCCAGCTCCTGAGTTCGGCTACCTTACGTTCCGCTCTATCGGCTAAGGTAGCACCAGGAGAACTACTGCGATTGTGCCCCGGTTCGGCTGGGCGAGCACCTCAGTAGAGAAAGCCGAAAAATGACTGTCATGATGTAGCGTGAGACTGGTCAGCCACTCGATGACCTATTGGAATCTATAGGATTCCTCCGCTTTAACGAAGGGTCGCTTCCCGGTCAGGCACATACGCGCCCCAAACTCGGACGAGCACAATCGCCACCAAGGGGCTACCTAAATAGTCTCACTGTCAAACTCCTATGACTAAGTGAAAGTGTTAAAGCATTATAGTCCGGTTGCCTGGCCCGCTGCGCTATCACCTCCTTTGTACGACCAAGACGTTGGGTTAAGTGTGAAAATGCGTCTTTTGCGAGCACCCCCGCACTATGTGCGTGGGGGCTGAAGCCAACGACTGCCATCTTTCAGATTTTGTATATATATATATCTTAAAACGGCCGCACAGGAGGTGTTCCCAATACTTGAAGGCACAAGTATAAAAAAGGCCACTACAATTTATCAAAATATTACTTTATAATTACATATGCTATAATAACATAGCATCTTTCGAGCACTGCGTCTCTATTACACGAGCGCCTTCAAGAACTTCCTGAAAATAGTGCTCGGAGGGTACTCAGCTTTTGTCCGAATCTCGGGACGCAACAACGGTGGTCTCCATCTCTGCCCAGTATGTCTTAACACGGGCAAGAGCCATCCTAGCGCCTTCTATGCACGCTGACCTCTTCATTGCATTTATACGCGGCACCGCGTCAAGGAATTGCTGCACCAGGCTGAAATAACTCTTTGACTCCGATCTCCCCGGCCACAGGTGACCCATGACGTACTTCATGGCGAGTCCAGACAACCTATTCAGTTCGGCCCATTGAGCCAAACGATCGTCCACTGCCAGTGGACGCTCTGGATTGTGAAACTGCGACCAGAAAAGCTTTTCCACTTCACGATGTTTCTGATCTCGAAAGTGTTCGGTCGCATCAGCAGCACTCGCTGCCAAGTCCAGATAGGTATCCTCCACACTCCACATCCGGTCCAACGGAGCAAACTTCGGATCACAAAATTTCCTTCGCAGCATAAAGGGCTTTCCAGCTGCAATCTGTTTGGCCTGACGCAGCTCCTCCTTCGCAGCTCTCATCGCAGAGCGCGCGTCCTTGGCATTGGCAACGGCCTTCTCTAAGTCTGTCTGTTTCGCCTGGTCTTCTTTCTCAAGAAGTCTGCAACGGTCGGTAGCGCTTTTTAAATTTTCGGCCATCTCTTCCTTGCTTCGGCAATGAGCAGCCTGTTCGGCTCTCAGCTCTTCAAGGGCTTTCTTGGTGGCCGCATCACTTTCTCCGGCTTGTTCTTTAGCTCGGGCAAGTTCTGCCCTAAGACTCTCCACGGCGGCCGCACCATCTGCATCAAGCACACATATCGTAAGACACAGGCATAAAACTGTTCTTACCTGATGCCGCCTGAGGAATTACATACCTTGAGCCTCATCAAGCCGCTTGTTGACAAGCGTGATGTCGGCATCTTCCACGTCCAGTTGCCGCTTTAGTTCAGCAAAATCGTCAGTTCGGCTCGATTCCGGACACCCTGCCGCCTACATTCAAAGGCGACATCTTAGACCTGGGATTATGATCCTCCGCGTGCCGTCATTTCTTAACGATGCGCAGAGTCTCAGGGGCTACTATCTACACAGGGCGCATCTTATTCATACGCAACTGACAAAAGTATACATTATCTAATGTACCTCGAAACCCGTCAGTAAACTTTTGACGGCCTCATGCAATCCGCTCTCTGCGGAAGAAATCCTTTCAATCACCGTGCCCATCAATGCACGGTGCTCCTTTGAGATAGAAGCTCGCCCCAGCAGAATCTTTAGCTCCTCCGGCCGAGCACCAGATGGTGCCGGGATCGTCCCATGACCTCTTTCGAAGGCCGGACGCGGAGAACCTCGGGGGGCCACATAGCTACCTTCCGCCCCTGCCGGATTCGGAGAAACCCTCCGCGACGACACTCAGGGTCGCCCGCCTCGCTAGGCGGCACGGCAGGGGGAGGCGTCCCGCTCTCCATCATCTCCGGAAGGAGATCCCCCGAAGACGAGCCCTGCTGAGAAGGGCTGAGATCCGAGCTACAAGGTAAAGGCTTGGTTAATCTTCTCAGATATAAATTAAGGATTTCCCTCATCCCTCAAAAGGAAAATCTTTATCTACTTACGGCTCGCTGGAGGGCTGATCCCCTTGAGGGCATAGTCCGGCCGAGGAACTCCCCGGCGTCGGACCCTCTGACGAGGATTTTCTCCCCCACTTCAAGGCCATGGTTTCCGGGTCGTCAGAGGCGGCTCTCTTCTTCCCCTTAGGAGAGGAATTGTCGGTTCCTCCCTTCGGAGCAGCCTCCTTCGAGGAGGCAATAGTTTCCTTGTCCTCCCCTTTGCTTCCCTCCAAAGGCATTATCTCCAGCATCCTGACCAGCACGGGATCTGGCCTGGTTTCGGGAAGGGGAGCCGGACACCTGATCAGCTTTGCCTTCGCTATCCACTCCTGTTTAAAAGGATGGCTCTTTTAGGGGCAAGTTTATGACAATTATATGGATAGAAGGTCCGGGCACAAGGTTGCTTACTTGAGTATCCGGGCGATTGCAGCTTAGGCCTGCGTCCTCGGTTAAATCCGGACACATCTCTTGTGATCCGAAGAACAGTTTGTACATCTCCACGGGCATTGCGCCCATAAAGTTCTGGAGAGCTCACGGTCCCTCTGGGTTAAACTCCCACAGGCGAAGGAGGCGATGTTTGCCGGGCAATATTCGGCGAATCAGCATGACTTGCGTCACCTTGACCAGGCTGAGGTCTCCTTCCAAGAGATCCTTAATTCGGCCCTGTAACAAGGGCACATCTTTGGGAAAACCCCAATCTAACCCTCTATTGACCCATGACGCTAGCCGTGGTGGGGGACCCGAGTGAAAGGCAGGAGGCGCCACCCACTTGGTGCTCCGGGGAGCGGTGATATAAAACCACTCTCGTTGCCACAAGCCTAGCTCCTCTTGAAAAGAGCCCTCGGGCCATGGAGCATCAACATTTTTGCTTATAACAGCACCTCCGCACTCTGCGTGCCGTCCCTTGATCATCTTCGGCTCCACTTTGAAGGTCTTGAGCCATAATCCGAAGTGAGGGGTAACACGGAGGAACGCTTCGCATACAACGATAAACGAGGAGATATGGAGGATGGACTCCGGAGCTAAGTCGTGGAATTCCAGCCCATAATAAAATAGCAGTCCCCTCACAAAGGGATCCATCGGGAAGCCTAACCCCCGAAGGAAGTGAGACATGAACACTACGCTCTCACCGGGCTGGGGACTGGGGATAGCCTGCCTTTGAGCAGGCAACCTGTGCGAAATTTCGGCGGTCAAGAACTTAACCTCTCTCAACTTTAGCACGTCCTCGTCCGTGACGGAAGAGGGCATCCATCGGCCTTGAAGGTCGGAACCGGACATTGTCGAAGGTCCGAGGCACCCGGAATCTGGAGCCTAGGGTGTTGGAACTCGAGGCGACGGGCGAACTTGTTTTGGGATTGGAGAAAAGTAGTAAGGCCCTAGTCTCTTTATAAGAGGTTGAATACCAGGAGCCCTCCCCGTAACCGTTTGGGACTCGCCTTTAATCGAGAAAACATGCTAACGGGCACCATTGGGTTACCCACGTCCGTATTGATGAGAATCCCGGAAAAGGGGGGTACACGATCTCTGCTTTGACAAGACGTGCCAAGGAAACCGCCTCGCAAAACATGCTGAGGTGGAGAAGCAAAAACGATTCGAGTAAAGGATTTGGCCGTAGTGTGATAACGCACTGCGGAATACGTCAGCAGATTTGATTTGTGTTAATATTATTCTCTCTATGGCAATATGCGGAAGCTTATTTTGCAGAGCCGGACACTACTTGGTGTTTACAATCTTTTATGAAGGACTTGGAGGAGGAACCCGCCTTGCAATGCCGAAGACAATTTGCGTGCCAGACTCGTCGTCATTGAAGCCTGGTTCAGGGGCTACTGAGGGAGTCCTGGATTAGGGGGTGTTCGGGTAGCCGGACTATACCTTCAGCCGGACTCCTGGACTATGAAGATACAAGATTGAATACTTCGTCCCGTGTCCAGAGGGGACTTTCCTTGGCGTGGAAGGCAAGCTTGGCGGTGCGGATATTCAAGATCTCCTACCATTGTAACTGACTCTATGTAACCCTAACCCTATCCGGTGTCTATATAAACCGGAGGGTTGTAGCCCGTAGGACATCAACTCCATATACAACAATCATACCATAGGCTAGCTTCTAGGGTTTAGCATCCTTGATCTCGTGGTAGATCTACTCTTGTACTACCCATATCATCAATATTAATCAAGAAGGACGTAGGGTTTTACCTCCATCAAGAGAGCCCGAACCTGGGTAAAACATCGTGTTCCCTGCCTCCTGTTACCATCCGGCCTAGACGCACAGTTCGGGACCCCCTACCCGAGATCCGCCGGTTTTGACATCGACAAGTTTTATTTCTTTTCTTTTCTTTGGGGTCAGTAGGAGAAGACCATGATTAAATTGTTGATGTGGCTCTTATATGCTTTATTGTTGATTTAACCAAGAGCCCATATTGCTTTGTATTCTCCTGTTTATTAAATGCTCGCAGATTCCAGCTTAGTCCAATGCATGTGCACTCTTATTATTATTCACATCGTTCGGTCGTGCAAGTGAAAGGCAATTATGATGATATATGATGGACTGACTGAGATGAGAAAAGCTGGTACGAACTCGACCTCTTTTGTTTTTGTAAATATGATGAGTTCATCGTTCTTGATTCAGCTTGTTATGAATAAACATGTTTGCAATGACAATTAGAGATCATAGTTGCTTGTGCCATGCTTGATTAGGTATGTGTTATAATGGTTTACCTTGCGTGCCAACATGCTATTGAGATGGTTATGATGTGGTATGATGGGGTGGTATCCTCCTTTGAATGATTTAAGTGACTTGACTTGGCACATGTTCATGCATGTAGTTGAAACAAATCAACATAGCCTTCACGATATTTATGTTCATGGTGGATTATATCCTACTCATGCTTGCATCCAATGTTTATTAATTTTAATGCATGTACATGGCTGTTGTCGCTCTCTAGTTGGTCGCTTCCCAGTCTTTTGCCAGCCTTCACCTGTACTAAGCGGGAATACTGCTTGTGCATCCAATCCCTTAAACCCCAAAGTTACTCCAGATGAGTCCACTATACCTTCCTATATGCGGTATCTACCTGCCATTCCAAGTAAATTTGTATGTGACAAACTCTAAACCTTCAAATAATCATCCTGTTTTGTATGCTCGAATAGCTCATGTATCAACTAGGGTTGTCTGTATCTTCCACGCTAGGCGGGTTATTCTCAAGAGGAGTGGACTCTGCTCCTCACTCACGAGAAAATGGCTGGTCACCGGGATGCCCAGTCCCATGCTTTATGCAAACTAAATCAAAATAATTGCAAAACAAAACTCCCCCTAGGACTGTTGTTAGTTGGAGGCACTCGTTGTTTTGAGCAAGCCATGGATTGATGTTTGTTGGTGGAGGGGGAGTATAAACTTTACCATTATGTTTGGGAACCGCCTATAATGTGTGTAGCATGGAAGATATCACCATCTCTTGGTTGTTACGTTGACAGTGAAAGTATACCGCTCAAAATATTATTCACCTCTATTTCAAAACCGAGCTCTGGCACCTCTACAAATCCCTGCTTCCCTTTGCGAAGGGCCTATCCATTTACTTTTATGTTGAGTCATCACCCTCTTATTAAAAGCACTAGCTGGAGAGCGCAGCTGTCATTTGCATTCATCACTGTTAATTTATATTGGGCGTGACTATGATTGGATCTGTTTTACCATGAATTACAATGTCTAGTCAGTCCTTGATCTTTAAAGGTGCTCTGCATTTATGTTTTGCGGTCTTAGAAAGGGCTAGCGAGATACCATCTTGTTATATCATATTATGATTGTTTTGAGAAAGTGTTGTCATCCGAGATTTATTATTATGGCTTGCTAGTTGATTATGCTATTGATATGGGTAATCATGAGACCTGAGAATTATTGCAAATGTGGTTAGTTATAATCTTTGCTGCAAACTTGAATGCTAGCTTGACATATTTATAACAACAAGAGCAAACAGAGTTTGTAAAAGTTTTTCTTTATTTCATTCAGTTTGTCAACTGAATTGCTTGAGGACAAGCAAGGGTTTAAGCTTGGGGGAGTTGATACGTCTTCGTCGTATCTACTTTTCCAAACACTTTTGCCCTTGTTTTGGACTCTAACTTGTATGATTTGAATGGAACTAACCCGGACTCAAACGATCAAATCTCTGTGTATAAGTGTCATCCCTGGATCGGTAATGCTGACACACACAGTACTTGAGGATTTATAACAGAGTTCAATCACACACTTATTACATCAAATGTCTCAGAAGAGAACTTAATACAATAATATGGCTTAAGGCCATTGATATGTCTCTGTTGTATCTACTTTTCCAAACACTTTTTCCCTTGTTTTGGACTCTAACTTGTATGATTTGAATGGAACTAACCCAGACTGACACTGTTTTCAGCAGAATTGCCATGATGTTGTTTTATGTGCAGAAAACAAAAGTTCTCGGAATGACCTGAAACTCCACGGAATATCTTACAATAAATAATAAAAAATCATCGCCAAAGATGAAGAACAGGGGGCCCACACCCTGTCCATGAGGGTGGGGCGCCCCACCCTAGGGCGCGCCCCCTACCTCGTGGGCCCCCTGGAGACCTCCCGACTCCAACTCCAACTCTATATATCTGCTTTCGGGGAGAAAAAAATAGGAGAGAAGATTTCATCGCATTTTACGATACGGAGCCGCCGCCAATCCCTAAAACCTCTCGGGAGGTTTGATCTGGAGTCCGTTCGGGGCTCCGGAGAGGGGGATTCGTCACCGTCGTCATCATCAACCATCCTCCATCACCAATTTCCTGATGCTCACCGCCGTGCGTGAGTAATTCCATCATAGGCTTGCTGGACGGTGATGGGTTGGATGAGATTTACCATGTAATCGAGTTACTTTTTGTTAGGGTTTGATCCCTAGTATCCACTATGTTCTGAGATTGATGTTGCTATGACTTTGCTATGCTTAATGCTTGTCACTAGGGTCCAAGTGCCATGATTTCAGATCTGAACCTATTATGTTTTCATCAATATATGAGAGTTCTTGATCCTATCTTGCAAGTCTATAGTCACCTATTATGTGGTATGATCCGTTAACCCCGAAGTGACAATAATCGGGATACTCACCGGTGATGACCGTAGTTTGAGGAGTTCATGTATTCACTATGTGCTAATGCTTTGTTCCGGTTCTCTATGTAACGCCCTCAATGCGGCTATATCTCCTATGTGTCGAAGCACGACTTAGAGGCATAACCGCATTGAAAGCAATGTCGCAAGTAAGGCAATCTTCACAACATCCCATGTAAATAGATAAAAAAGGGGAAGGTACATAGTTGGCTTACACTCGCCACATCAAACAAAGTACATAAATAGCATTACATCATCCAATCACTCATGGCCCAACTACGGTGCCAAAATAAAAGATCAACCCAACATGCGACACGGTCCTGATCGTCCCAACTGGGCACCACTACTGATCATCAGGGGAAGACACATAGTAACAGCGTGAGTCCTCGTCGCACTCCCACTTGAGCTCAAGCCCGTCATCCGGAACGGAGTCATCAGGCCCTGCATCTGGTTTGGAAGTAATCTATAAGCCACAGGGACTCAGCAATCTCGCACCCTCGCGATCAAGACTATTTAAGCTTATAGGTAAGGCAAGGTAATATGTGGAGCTGCAGCAAGCGACTAGCATATATGGTGGCTAACCTGTTCGCAAAAGAGAGCGAGAAGAGAAGGCAAAGCATGAACGAATAACTAGAGAACAACCTGCGACAAGCATTACTCCAACACCGTGTTCACTACCCGGACTCCACCGAGAAGAGACCATCACGGTAACTCACACAGTTGATTCATTTTAATTAAGTTAAGGTTCAAGTTATCTACAACCGGACATTAACAAATTCTCATCCGCGCATAACCGCGGGCATGGCTTTCGAAAGTTCAAATCCCTGCAAGGGAGTCCCAACTAAGCCCATGACAAGCTCTCACGGTCAACGAAAGATATACCTTCTCCCGAGACATTCCGATCAGACTCGGTATCCCGGTTCTACAAGACATTTTGAAAAGTTAAAACAAATCCAGCAACACCGCCCGAATGTGCCGACAAATCCCGCTAGGAGCTGCACATATCTCGTTCTCAGGGCACACTCAGCTTGTCTAAACTTCCGGTAGGCCAGCCCAGAGTTGCCCCTGGTGGCCACCGGCGGCTGACGAGGTGGACCAACACTCAGAGGAGCACTAGCCCGGGGGGTTTTAAATAAGATGACCCTCGGGCTCCGGAAACCCAAGGGAAAAAGAGGCTAGGTGGCAAATGGTAAAACCAAGGTTGGGCATTGCTGGAAGAGTTTTATTCAAGGCGAACTATCAAGGGGTTCCCACCCCATTATCACCCAACCGCGTAAGGAACTCAAAATCCGGGAACATAACACTGATATGATGGAAACTAGGGCGGCAAGAGTGGAACAAAACACTAGGCAAAAGGCCGAGCCATCCACCCTTTACCAAGTATATAGATGCATTAAGATAACAAGGCAATATAATGATATCCCAACAAGAAAATAATGTTCCAACAAGTAACGGCCTCCAATCTTCACCTGCAACTAGCAACGCTATAAGAAGGGGCTGAGCAATGCGGTAACATAGCCAAACAACGGTTTGCTAGGACATGGTGGGTTAGAGGTTGACATGGCAATTTGGGAGGCATGATAAGCAAGTGGTAGGCATCGTAGCATAGGCATAGCAAAAGAGCGAGCATCTAGCAAAGCAAAGATAGAAGTGATTTCGAGGGTATGATCATCTTGCCTGCAAAGTTGTCAGAGTTGACTGGATCCTCAAAAGCAAACTCAACGGGCTCCTCGTTAGCAAACTCGTCTCCCGGCTCTACCCAAACAAGACAAACAAGCCAAAAGGACACAATCAACCACGTGCAAAGCTCAAACGACATGATGCAAACATGGTATGCTATGCGGGATGCGATATGTGATGCATATGCAAGATTTGACAATGGATGAATGAACCTGGCCTCAACATGGAAATCCAAGTGTTCCACTGGAAAGGTGAGGTGATTTCGGTTGAAATCGATATAAAGAACGCCGGAATCGGATGCACGGTTTGGAAATGGCAAGCAATTCAAATATGACAACGGTCTGCGATAAACAGCAAGTAGCCATCTAAATGTAACAAGTTAAACATGCTACAACACCCAAACATGGCAACAAAATACATGGCAGGGATCCATTCATAATACTTAACAAAAGATGAACACTGAGCTATGGCCAATTCATCCATTAACAGGTTCAAACAAGAATGGCAAAAGTGCAATTGGTAAACAGGTTTCAGACTTTGTGAAATTAACACTTGTCTGGAATTTCAGATCAGGTAGCACACTTTGAAGCAAGAAAACTATATGCTACAGGAACTTAACATGGCAAAGCAAGGCATGGCATGGAGCTACTCAAAGAGCTTAACAAAAGTCCCTTAGTGACCTTGAGCCAAAAGGGATCAGAAAATACAATTGCAAGCATGTGAACATGGCACAAACATAATCAGATCACAGACTTAGTGAAAAACTGGAGCATGCGAATCAGATATCAAGTAGGCATGTTTACGAGCTCGATGCACTCACTACAGAGCAAGTCATGACAAACTAAGCATACACCCATCAAGAATAAACATTATACAAGCTAGACATGGCAAGAACAACAACATAGCATGCACGGATCAACTACAACATCCTCGGCAAAATCGCTAACAAGTAGACAATCTGCCCAGATTCACGAAATAGCAAAAGTAGAGCTCGATTGACTCAATGTACGGTGCTCCATAATTGCAAACAAAGACATGGATGGATAGAGCACTACAATATTAACAAAACATCCTTACTGATCATCCTCAAAAGAGGCATGGATCACTAGGAAACAACATGAACATATGGCATATTGATAAAAACAGATCAAGGACTTAGTGGAATTGCTAAGTCCCTGAAATCAGCATTAACGAATGCACCACTTTGCAAGCTTGTGCTAGTCACCACACGCATCACAAAAATACATGGGTTGCACCTCTGGAAAGATGGCAAAGCATATAACAAAACCCATGTAGAGCTCAGGGGCATATTATGCACACAATAATCATGGCAAAAATGACAAATAGCTATTTGGAGCAGCAGATCTGACAACTAACTCAAATAGCACTCTTCCAACAGCATTTCGGGCATCAAGATGAGCTCAAATGAAAATGATGCAGTGAGATGAAATGATGTGCTCTCTGAGACGAACATTTTGATATGCTATATGCCCAAAACGGATCTACGGATGCAAAGATACAACATGATGAAAAACGCAAATTATTAAGGTTTCGGAGGAAAGTCAACCGTCCGGATTTTAGATATGAGATCCACTGTTCACGCGCGGATAACGATGTTCTCCGGGAAGCTCAAGCTCGCCGGAGAAGGGGCTGGTCGGAACTTGGGGAGGCGGAGGCGGCGGAGGGCGTCGCCGGAGAAGGCGTGGCCGGGCGCGGTCGCCGGATTCGGGAGCTCCTCTCCCTGGCGCGGGCGCCGGCGAGGACTTGTGGCGGCGGGGCGAGGTCGGGTGGCGGCGGAGCGAGGTCCTGCCGGCGATGGCGCGTGGGGCGGCGGCGGCCGGGGCCGAGGAAGACGGCGGCGGGCGCGGACCGGTCGAGGCAGGCGGAGGTGGGCGCGCACGGGCCGGGAGGGCCCGCCCTGGGCTCTCCGGGCCGGCGATGTGGGGCGGCGCGTGGGCGAATGAGAGGCAGACACGTGGCGGCGGCGACTGGGTCGGACGTGTCCGGCCCGAGCGGACGCGTCCGGCGGCGAGAGGTGGGGTGGCGACTTGGGTTTCACCCGTGATTTCGAATGGGGGAGGTATTTATAGGCATAGAGGGAGCTAGGAGTGTCCAAATGAGGTGCGGTTTTCGACCACGCGATTGTGATCGAACACTCTAGATGATGGAGAGGGTTTTGGACCAAAATGGAGGGGTGTTGGGCTGCAACACACACGAGGCCTTCTCGGTCCCTCGGTTAACCGTTGGAGCATCAAACGAAGTCCAAATGGTACGAAACTTGACAGGCGGTCTACCGGTAGTAAACCAAGGCCGCTTGGCAAGTCTCGGTTCAATCCGGAAATGTTTAACCCCCCACACACGAAAGAAAGGTAGAAATGACCACCGGAGGAGAACGGAGCGCCGGAATGCAAAACGGACAACGGGGAAAATGCTCGGTTGCATGAGACGAACACGTATGCAAATGCAATGCACATGATGACATGATATGAGATGCATGACAACGACAACAAAACACGGAGACAAAAACCCGAACCCGAGAAAATAAAATAACTTAACGCCGGAAACGGCAAGAGTTGGATTACATATTAGGTAAATAACATCCGGGGTGTTACAACACTCCACCACTACGTAAGGATCTCGTCCCGAGATCTAGGACTGGAAGAACGCCGGGTACTTAGAACGGAGTTGATCCTCGCGTTCCCAGGTGGCTTCACGGTCGGAATGGTGTGACCACTTGACTTTGAGGAATTTGATTGACTTATTGTGAGTCTTGCGTTCAGTCTCTTCAAGAATTGCAACGGGGTGCTCATGATAAGAGAGATCTTCTTGGAGCTCAATGTCTTCGAAGTTGATGTTGCATTCAGGGGTCTTGAAGCACTTGCGGAGATGAGAGACATGGAACACGTCATGCACATTTGCAAAGTTTGAAGGAAGCTCGAGTTGATAGGCGATATCACCTCTCTTTCTGACGATCTTGAAAGGTCCCACGTATCTAGGGGCAAGCTTCCCTTTGATACCGAAGCGACGAGTACCTTTCATTGGAGAGACGCGGAGGTAAACATGATCTCCGATCTCGAAAGCCAAATCACGGTGCTTACTATCATAGTAGCTCTTCTGGCGCGATTGCGCTGCTTTGAGGTTATCTCGAATGACTTTGCACATTTCCTCTGCCTCTGTGATTAAGTCATTTCCCAGAAGTTGACGTTCACCGGTTTCAGACCAGTTGAGAGGGGTACGGCAATTCCTGCCATACAAAATTTCAAATGGGGCCTTGCCCGAACTTGTTTGAAAACTGTTGTTGTAGGAGAATTCAGCATATGGAAGACAATCTTCCCACTTCATGCCGAAGGAGATCACACAAGCCCTGAGCATATCTTCAAGAATCTGGTTGACACGCTCGACTTGACCGCTAGTTTGAGGATGGAAAGCTGTACTGAAGCGGATGTTGGTGCCCATGGCCTTCTGAAAAGACTCCCAAAACTTGGAGGTAAAGATGCTGCCACGGTCTGAAGAGATCACCTGTGGAATACCGTGCAGAGAGACAATCCGAGAGGTATATAGCTCCGCCAATTGAGCTGCAGTGATAGACTCTTTGATAGGCAGAAAGTGAGCCACTTTAGTGAGTTTGTCGATGAAAATGAATAAGCATCATTGCCATGCTTGGACTTTGGAAACCCAGTCACGAAGTCCATCTCAATGTGGTCAAACTTCCATTCTGGAATGGCAAGAGGTTGGACGAGACCAGCTGGCCTTTGGTGTTCTGCCTTCACTCTTCTGCAGACATCACACTCATTCACGAACTGAGCAATCTCGCGCTTCATTCGAGTCCACCAATAAGCCTGCTTGAGGTCCTGATACATCTTCGTGCTCCCAGGGTGGATGGAGAGGAGTGAATTCTGAGCCTCGTTCATGATAACTTATGAAGGTCACCCTTGGGCACAACAATACGATCCTCGAAGAAGAGAGTATCCTTGTCATCAAGGCGGTAGCACTTGTACTTGGGTTGGCTCTTGGCAATCCCAATCTTCACCTTCTTCACCATAGCATCAAGAAGTTGAGTCTCGCGAATCTGGTCTTCCAAGGTAGGAGAGACTTGAAGGTTGGCGAGGAAACCTTGAGGAACAACTTGCAGATTGAGTTTGCGGAAAGCTTCACAAAGCTCGGGTTGATAAGGCTTGAGAATCAGACTGTTGCAATAAGCCTTCCTGCTCAAAGCGTCAGCAATCACATTGGCCTTGCCTGGAGTATACTCGATACTCGGATTATACTCTTGAATCATTTCGACCCATCGAGTCTGCCTGAGGTTGAGATTAGGCTGAGTGAAGATGTACTTGAGACTCTTGTGGTCAGTGAAGATGTCCACTTTTCTTCCCAATAAGAGATGTCTCCAAGTCAAAAGAGCATGCACAACTGCCGCCAACTCGAGGTCATGAGTGGGGTAGTTCTTCTCGTTGGGCTTCAACTAGCGAGAGGTATAGGCCACAACTTTCTTCTCTTGCATCAACACTGCACCAAGACCTTGGAGAGAGGCATCGCAAAAGACCTCGAACGATTTTGATTCATCAGGAGGAGTCAGAACTGGAGCAGTGACCAATTTCTCTTTCAAAGTGTTGAAAGCGATGTCACATTCCGGAGACCAAACGTACTTGACGTGCTTCTGGAGAAGGTTTGAAAGAGGCTTCGCGATCTTAGAAAAGTTCTCAACGAACCTTCGACAGTAGCTTGCGAGACTGAGGAAGCTACGGAGTTGCTTCACGTTCTGAGGTGGTTCCCAATTCACAATTGCAGACACCTTCTCTAGATTCACTGCAATGCCCTTGGCAGAGATGATATGCCCAAGATAAAGGACCTCATCGAGCCAAAATTCGCACTTTGAGAACTTGGCGTAGAATTGGTGTTCCCTGAGCTTATCGAGTACCAAATGCAAGTGCTTGGCATGATCTTCCTTATTCTTCGAAAAGACCAGAATGTCGTCGAGATAGACCAAAACAAAGTCATTTGTGTAGGCGTTGGAGATGAAGTTCATCATGCGAGAGAAAGTCGGAGGAGCGTTGACGAGGCCAAAAGACATGACAGTGTATTCATATGAACCATAGCTTGTCCTGAAAGCCGTCTTGGGAATATCTTGCTCACGGATTCGAATCTGGTGATAACCCATACGGAGATCAAGCTTGGAGAATACTTGGGCGCCTTTGAGTTGTTCGAACAGCTCGTTGATGTTGGGAAGTGGGTATTTGTTCTTCATAGTCTTCTTGTTCAATGGATGGTAGTCAACACAAAGTCGGTCCGTTCCATCCTTCTTCTTCACAAAGAGTACTCCACAACCCCACGGAGAGGAACTAGGTCGGATGAGGCCCATTCGCTCTTGAATATCGAGTTGCTTCTTCAGCTCCTTCAACTCTTTAGGTCCGAGCTTGTAAGGACGCTTGCAAACCGGTTCCGTGCCAGGCTCAAGATCGATGACGAATTCAACTGGCCGGTGCGGAGGCATTCCTGGAAGCTCTTCTGGAAAGACGTCTTGATATTCGCAAACGACTGGAATTTGAGAGATGGCATCCAGTTCACCCTTCTCATTAAGAGAAAACAGACGGATTGTATTATCCCGAGCGGCAAAGACAATTACATCCTCAGACGAATGAGTCAATTGAATCTGCCTGGCTGCACAATCAAGCTGATCCTTGTGCTTAGAAAGCCAATCCATCCCGAGAATAAGATCAATATCTGAGTCACCAAGAATCATTGGAGAAGCCAGAAACTTGAAATCACCCATCGAGATAGAAATATCCGGAATCTTGTAGTTAGCGAGCAAACATCTACCCGGAGAGACAACTGCTAACTGTTTATGCATAACTTGAGCATACCACCCATGCTTAGATGCAAAAGGTCTCGAGATGAAACAATGCGATGCACCAGTGTCAAAAAGTACTTTTGCAGGAACATCGTTAACAGGAAGGTTACCCATGATGACATCTGACGAGTCCTCTGCCTAAGCTGCATTCACCATGTTGACCTTGGCGTACTTGGGGTTATGCTTGACCACAGCTGTACTTGCCGATCTCACAGGAGGAGGAGGAGGGAGACACCTATGATTGAAGCATTTGTTGGCATAGTGACCCTTCTGTTGGCACTTGTTGCACGTGACCTCTGAAAGCGGATGGTGATACGGAGCACTCGATCTTGGAGCTTGAGACGAAGTCTTGTTCTGAAAGCCAGGGTTGGGTGGGGGGGAAGATCCAGTGCCACCTTTGCTCTTCTGCTGATACGGCTGCCGGAACGGAGGAGGAGGAAGCCAATACTTCTGCTGCTTGGCCACTTGAGTAGAGGAAGAAGGAGTAGCATCTCTGACTCGCTTCTTGGAAGCATCACACTTCAGCTGAGCAGCCTCTTGCTTCAATGCCATCTTGTAGAACTCATCGTACCTCAAGGGCTCAAAGAGAACAAGAGCTAGCTGAATTTCTTCTCTGAGACCACCCCTGAACTGCTATATCATGCTCTTCTCGTCAGGGACGTCCTGCTTAGCAAAACGGGCGAGCTTTTGAAACAACTTGTTGTAGTCATAGACAGACAAAGAGCCTTGCTTCAGGTTGCGGAATTCCTCACGCTTGCTTTCAACCACGCTCTGAGGAATATGATGAGCTTTGAAGTCTTGACGGAATTCATCCCAGGTAATCACACGGCCTCCTTTGGAATCCTTGTACTACTGGAACCATTCTGCAGCTTGGTCTTTGAGTTGGAAGGAAGCGAACTTGACAAAGTCCTCAGGCCTGACGTTACTGCACTCGAAATGCTTGCATAAGTCCACAAGCCAATCGTCAGCATCAGTTGCCTCAACACAATTGCTGAAGGTCTTTGGCTGGTTCGCAAGGAACTGGTTGAGTGTAGCAAAGTGATTTTGATTGTTGCCTTGGTTGCCTTGGTTGCCTTGGTTCGCTTGATTGCGCTCTTGAAGAATTTGCATGATCAACTGCATGTTTGCATTTGTAGCAGCCATCACAGCTTGCCATGCCTCCGGAGGAGGTGGAGGTGGCGGCAGATCCTGATTCTGATTCTGATTGCTGCTCTTAGCAGGAGCCATCCTGAAGAGGGTGACATCCGTTAGCACATTGACAGATAAAATTGAAGCTGAATCAAGCGGGTTGAAATTACAACATATAGTCTTCACATCCGAACATAAGAACGAATGCATTCCACTTGAAATGGTCACATATCCATAAATTGAGAAGCCACTTAGAATTTAGGTAGAGGAATAAATCAACAAGGTACGGATCAAGAACGAATACTCAGTAAGAAATCCCAATCTCAAACCAAATATCCGTGGAAGAAGAGCTAGAGCTACAAGAATTCCCACCTATGAAACTCCCGAACCTTTCCGTTTATGCAATCAGGTGTTGGGGATACAGGGGAAGCATAATATCTCACCCAAATCTAGCAAATCCTACATCCAGCTGTATCCATCCTTCAACACATAACCGAGCAAGACTTCGGAAACCATCTACCTCAACCTTCGAAAAGCATCCGTTATACAAGTTATGGCAATACTCCCGAACTCCCGCCCCAGTACTGGGTGGCGTCGAGGTTATCTCACCAACAACTGCATAAAAGAGATTTTCGATGTCGGTGTACTAAACTCAGGTATTCCAGAACTGCAATGATAAAATTGTGACGACAACACCTCGGAGCTCAACTCCCCGGGACACTGCCACAACCCCTAAATGACAGGAGGCACCAAGAACAATGTTCTCGTCACAAATCCATCGGAACGATTCCAAGATACCCGCGTGATCCTAAAAAAAATTTAGTGAAATTTGAGAAGAGAAGAGTCAAAACTCTACGTTAGGATGCCTTGCCAGAGCGATGAGGAGACTGGGGAGTAAAAAGAATTCCTAAACTCTCGATATATAATTCCTAAATGACTCAAAACATTTTTCTAGACTCAACAATGGCTGCTAAAAACGATCAAGCAGTGGGGGCTCCTAAGGTCAGGGAAGGCTCTAATTACCAACTTGTAACGCCCTCGATGCGGCTATATCTCCTACGTGTCGAAGCACGACTTAGAGGCATAACTGCATTGAAAGCAATGTCGCAAGTAAGGCAATCTTCACAACATCCCATGTAAATAGATAAAAAAGGGGAAGGTACATAGTTGGCTTACACTCGCCACGTCAAACAAAGTACATAAATAGCATTACATCATCCAATCACTCATGGCCCGACTACCGTGCCAAATAAAAGATCAACCCAACACGCGACACGGTCCCGATCGTCCCAACTGGGCACCACCTACTGATCATCAGGGAAAGACACATAGTAACGTCGTGAGTCCTCGTCGAACTCCCACTTGAGCTCAAGCGCGTCATCTGGAATGGAGTCATCAGGCCCTGCATCTGGTTTGGAAGTAATCTGTGAGCCACAGGGACTCAGCAATCTCGCACCCTCGCGATGAAGACTATTTAAGCTTATAGGTAAGGCAAGGTAATATGTGGAGCTGCAGTAAGCGACTAGCATATATGGTGGCTAACCTGTTCGCAAAAGAGAGCGAGAAGAGAAGGCAATGCACGAACGAATAACTAGAGAACAACCTGCGACAAGAATTACTCCAACACCTTGTTCACTTCCCGGACTCCACCGAGAAGAGACCATCACGGTAACTCACACAGTTGATTCATTTTAATTAAGTTAAGGTTCAAGTTATCTACAACCGGACATTAACAAATTCCCATCTGCCCATAACCGCGGGCACGGCTTTTGAAAGTTCAAATCCCTACAGGGGAGTCCCAACTTAGCCCATGACAAGCTCTCATGGTCAACGAAGGATATACCTTCTCCCGAGACATTCCGATCAGACTCGGTATCCCGGTTCTACAAGACATTTCGACAAGTTAAAACAAATCTAGCAACACCGCCCGAATGTGCCGACAAATCCCGATAGGAGCTGCACATATCTCGTTCTCAGGGCACACTCAGATTGTCTAAACTTCCGGTAGGCCAGCCCAGAGTTGCCCCTGGTGGCCACCGGCGGCTGACGAGGTGGACCAACACTCAGAGGAGCACTGGCCCGGGGGGGGGTTTAAATAAGATGACCCTCGGGCTCCGGAAACCCAAGGGAAAAAGAGGCTAGGTGGCAAATGTTAAAACCAAGGTTGGGCATTGCTGGAAGAGTTCTATTCAAGGCGAACTATCAAGGGGTTCCATTATCACCCAACCGCATAAGGAACGCAAAATCGGGGAACATAACACCGATATGACGGAAACTAGGGCGGCAAGAGTGGAACAAAACACTAGGCAAAAGGCCGAGCCTTCCACCCTTTACCAAGTATATAGATGCATTAAGATAACAAGGCAATATAATGATATCCCAACAAGAAAATAATCTTCCAACAAGGAACGGCCTCCAATCTTCACCTGCAACTAGCAACGCTATAAGAAGGGGCTGAGCAATGCGGTAACATAGCCAAACAACGGTTTGCTAGGACATGGTGGGTTAGAGGTTTGACATGGCAATTTGGGAGGCATGATAAGCAAGTGGTAGGCATCGTAGCATAGGCATAGCAAAAGAGCGAGCATCTAGCAAAGCAAAGATAGAAGTGATTTCGAGGGTATGATCATCTTGCCTGCAAAGTTGTCAGAGTTAACTGGATCCTCGAAAGAAAACTCAACGGGCTCCTCGTTAGCGAAGTCGTCTCCCAGCTCTACCCAAACAAGACAAACAAGCCAAAACGACACAATCAACCACGTGCAAAGCTCAAACGACATGATGCAAACATGGTATGCTATGCGGGATGCGATATGTGATGCATATGCAAGATTTGACAAGGGATGAATGAACCTGGCCTCAACTTGGAAATCCAAGTGTGCCACTGGAAAGGTGAGGTGATTTCGGTTGAAATCGATATAAAGAACGCCGGAATCGGATGCACGGTTTGGAAATGGCAAGCAATTCAAATATGACAACGGTCTGCGATAAACAGCAAGTAGCCATCTAAATATAACAAGTTAAACATGCTACAGCACCCAAACTTGGCAACAAAATACATCGTAGGGATCTATTCATGATTCTTAACAAAAGATGAACACCGAGCTACGGCCAATTCATCCATTAACAGGTTCAAACAAGCTTGGCAAAAGTGCAATTGGTAAACAGGTTTGAGACTTTGTGAAATTAACACTTGTCTAGAATTTTAGATCAGGTAGCACACTTTGAAGCAAGAAAACTATATGCTACAGGAACTTAACATGGCAAAGCAAGGCGTGGCATGGAGCTACTCAAAGAGCTTAACAAAAGTCCCTTAGTGACCTTGAGCCAAAAGGCATCAGAAAATACAATTGCAAGCATGTGAACATGGCAAAAACATAATCAGATCACAGACTTAGTGAAAAACTGGAGCATGCGAATCAGATATCAAGTAGGCATGTTTACGAGCTCGATGCACTCACTACAGAGCAAGTCATGACAAAATAAGCATACACCCATCAAGAATAAACATTATACAAGCTAGACATGGCAAGAACAACAACATAGCATGCACGGATCAACTACAACATCCTCGGCAAAATCGCTAACAAGTAGACAATCTGCCCAGATTCACGAAATAGCAAAAGTAGAGCTCGATTGACTCAATCTAGGGTGCTCCATAATTGCAAACAAAGACATGGATGAATAGAGCACTACAAGATTAACAAAACATCCTTACTGGTCATCCTCAAAAGAGGCACGGATCACTAGGAAACAACATGAACATATGGCATATTGATAAAAACAGATCAAGGACTTTGTGGAATTGCTAAGTCCCTGAAATCAGCATTAACGAATGCACCACTTTACAAGCTTGTGCTAGTCACCACACACATCACAAAAATACATGGGTTGCACCTCTGGAAAGATGGCAAAGCATATAACAAAACCCATGTAGAGCTCAGGGGCATATCATGCACACAATAATCATGGCAAAAAGGACAAATAGCTATTTGGAGCAGCAGATCTGACAACTAACTCAAATAGCACTCTTCCAACAGCATTTCGGGCATCAAGATGAGCTCAAATGAAAATGATGCAATGAGATGAAATGA
The DNA here is from genome assembly GCF_003073215.2 of Triticum urartu. Lineage (NCBI taxonomy): Eukaryota > Viridiplantae > Streptophyta > Magnoliopsida > Poales > Poaceae > Triticum > Triticum urartu. The sequence goes on from NC_053022.1 coordinate 22,313,681, forward strand.
TTGCTCTCTGAGGCTAACATTTTGATATGCTATATGCCCAAAACGGATCTACGAATGCAAAGATACAACATGATGAAAAATGCAAATTATTAGGGTTTCGGGAGGAAAGTCAACCGTCCGGATTTTAGATCTGAGATCCACTGTTCACGCGCGGATAACGATGTTCGCCGGGAAGCTCGAGCTCGCTGGAGAAGGGGCCGGCCGGAACTTGGGGAGGCGGAGGCGGCGGAGGGCGTCGCCGGAGAAGGCGCGGCCGGGCGCGATCGCCGGAGCCGGGAGCTCCTCTCCCTGGTGCGGGCGCCGGCGAGGACTTGTGGCGGCGGGGCGAGGTCCGGTGGCGGTGGAGCGAGCTCCTGCCGGCGATGGCGCGCCGGGCGGCGGCGGCCGGGGCCGAGGAAGACGGCGGCGGGTGCGGACCGGTCGAGGCAGGCGGAGGCGGGCGCGCGCGGGCCGGGAGGGCCCGCCCTGGGCTCTCCGGGCCGGCGATGCGGGGCGGCGCGCGGGCGAATGAGAGGCGGACACGTGGCGGCGGCGGCGGCTGGGTCGGACGTGTCCGGCCCGAGCGGACGCGTTCGGCGGCGAGAGGTGGGAGGCGACTAGGGTTTCACCCATGATTTCGAATGGGGGGGTATTTATAGGCATAGAGGGAGCTAGGAGTGTCCAAATGATGTGCGGTTTTCGGCCACGTGATCGTGATCGAACGCTCTAGATGATGGAGAGGGTTTTGGTGGGTTTTGGACCAAAATGGAGGGGTGTTGGGCTGCAACACACACGAGGTCTTCTCGGTCCCTCGGTTAACCGTTGGAGCATCAAACGAAGTCCAAATGGTACGAAACTTGACAGGCGGTCTACCGGTAGTAAACCAAGGCCGCTTGGCAAGTATCAGTCCAATCCGAAAATGTTTAACCCCCCACACACAAAAGAAAGGTAGAAATGACCACTGGAGGAGAACGGAGCGCCGGAATGCAAAACGGACAACGGGGAAAATGCTCGGTTGCATGAGACGAACACATATGCAAATGCAATGCACATGATGACATGATATGAGATGCATGACAACGACAACAAAACACGCAGACAAAAACCCGAACCCGAGAAAATAAAATAACTTAACGGCAGAAACGGCAACAGTTGGATTACATATTAGGTAAATAACATCTGGGGTGTTACACTCTATTAAAAGGAGGCCTTAATATTCCTAAGTTTCCATTAGGACCCCGCTGCCACAGGAGGGTAGGACAAAAGATGTCATGCAAGTTCTTTTCCATAAGCACGTATGACTATATTCGGAATACATGCCTACATTACATTGATGAATTGGAGCTAGTTCTGTGTCACCCTATGTTATGACTGTTACATGATGAACCACATCGGACATAATTATCCATCACTGATCCGATGCCTACGAGCTTTCCATATACTGGTTTAGGCTTATTTACTTTCCCGTTGCTATTGTTACAATCACTACACAATACCAAAAATATTACTTTGCTTTCATTACTCTTTTTTTACCGTTACCACCACTATCATATTACTTTGCTACTAAACACTTTGCTGAAGATACTAAGTTTCCAGGTGTGTTGAATTGACAACTCAGCTGCTAATACTTGAGAATATTCTTTGGCTCCCCTTGTGTCGAATCAATAAATTTGGGTTGAATACTCTACCCTCGAAAGTTGTTGCGATCCCCTATACTTGTGGGTTATCAGCCATCTAAATAAGATAACAACGGAAGCTTCGATGGAAAATGAGTTCATCAACTCCAACGGCATAGCTGAGTGCACGACAACGACCTAGCGCACCTTACTCTTCGTTTGAAAACTCTGCAACATAATACGTTGCAGCCTGTGTAGGTCAGCACATGGAATATGCTGGAAAAATAACACTATAGAGCAATGAACATATAACAACTATAACTCTATGCATATTTGGCTGGTGGAGGCTCTATGGTTGTTTTGCAGAAAGCTAGTTTTTCCCTACAACAAAGGAATAGATTTTATTTAACTACAAAGTTTGTTGAAAACATTGAGAAGGTTCCTCCAACTCAATCCCAAATTAAATAATAATCAACCCAACAAATTAATTAAATAGAGTGATGAGATCAAATCAATAATTCAAGTACCACATACTCAAGAAGTCCATAACCGGGACACGGCTAACTATGATTAGTTTATACACTCTGGAGAGGTTTGCGCACTTTTTCCCACAAGACTTGATCTCCTCCTTTGGATTTCCCGCACTACATGGTGTTTGAGAAATGGATGACCGAGACACAGTCTTTCCAAAGCATTAACTCTTTACTCTGGGTAGACACTACCACCTACATCCCCTACATCTGCTAGCCTACCACTGAAAGAGGTCACACAACATACTCAACTATGCGAGAGCCCATATTGGCTTGTGGCTACACACGGAAGTTTCCAGCATGAATAATCTTATGATCCCTTTGAGCCTGGGTGGCAAACCGTAGGATGATCACACGGGTACTCCGGGATATCCCAGGACAACGCTAGATTGCTCCAGGTGCCCAGACAACCACTGGGTGCTCCAGGGTGCCTCAACCAATCCACCTAGATGTGTATTAAAGTAGCCACCTTAAGTTTTAACCATTAATTAAAACTCTCACATCTGTCATGGATCACTCAAACCAAACCATGTCTACGAGCATAGCATAGTAGTATAAGCATAATGTAGAAGTAACTCCCGGGGTTTGAAAATAAAGGCAATAGGTACTACCTCCTCACTACTTCCCAGTACCCACAAATATTCAAGTCCTAACCATGCAGTGTTTGAGGATTGAACTAATGCATAAAAACTGGGTAATAAGGGGTATGATCAAAGTGTTACTTGCCTTGCCGACGATCTGAAAACCCTAGTGACTCGTAGTAGCACGCTTCACACTCCGAAAACTCTATCGTGAACAAACAATAGCATACATAAGCAATCAAGCATAAGATGCAAGGGTAAAACTCAGATGAAAATATCCAAACTGAAAGTTCAACTGAAGAGCTTCGATTCGCAAAAAGAATCCATCAAATCGAAGCTATGAAACTCAAAGTACGATCAAAAGAAGTTTGAATTAAAATATGCTTGATACCAAATTTTAAATTATCAAAACCATGTTCAAGTTGATTATCTGGAAAGAGGGGAACAAGATGAAGATCTTGGCGTTGGTTTCACTGGATTTGGACAGGCGAGCAAAAAGTTGTGAGGGTTTGAAGATCAGGGACTGATCTGTGATAAAAGTAATCGCGGATAGGTCCCTAGCTGAAAATAAAATAAAAAGAAAAACCCTAACGAACGAAAGTTCACTATGAAACCCTAATGAACGAAAACGTTCGCTACTGAGTACTAACGGACGAACGTCCGCAAATTAAAACCGAATGTAAAAATCGAGAAAAACCTTAACCCTAAAAATAAACCGATCTAAACCGAAGAACCGAAAAAACCAAAACGAACCGGCGAATCGGGCGGTTTTATACCGGTTCACGACGTCGGTGGGGTCAACGGCGGCGCGGTGGTAGCGGCGCAGGGCGGCGACGGCGATGCGGGTGCGGCAGCGGTGGCAACAGCAGGCGGCGGCAAGCGCGGGCGGCAGGCGGCTGCGGCGAGCGGGCGGCAGCGGCTGCGATCGGGCGGGGTGGCGAGGTGGTGACGGGGTCGGCGGGCTTTAAAGGCCGAGGAGCGGTTGCGGCTTGCGGGAGGGGGCACCGGGGCGGAGTCCGGCTCGGACTCGAGCTCTGGCGGCGGCGCGGACTCCCCGCGCGGGAGGAACGTGGCGGCGATATGGGCTTCGGCCTGCTCGGCTGGGCCTTCGGCCTAGTCGGGCGGGAAGTTTTTTTTTTAAATAAAATTTCGCCCGAAGAAAAATCTTCATAAAATATTAAAAAAAATCTAAAAATTACCATAAATTATTTTCGCCGTCTAAACCTAATATTAGAACAAAGTGAACATATTTTTGGCCTAAAAATGCAATTTCAAAAAATGCATATTTTTCTAATTCAAATAAAATAGCAAATAAAATATAAATTTGGTTTTAAAATTTCTTCTCCAATATTCCTCTCTTTTGAAGAAGTCATATTATCTTCTCTCTTTTATTTTAAATATTGGAAATAATTGGAGACAAAATTTATTAAAATCAAATTTATCCTCTTTTCAAATTTGATAAATTCAAATATGAAAATTTGTGAAATCCCCAAATCTCTCCTTGGGTCCTTGAGTTGCTTAAGATTTCTAGGATCACAACCAAATATGCAAATAAAATATGATATGCATATGATGACCTATGTATAACATCCAAATTGAAAATTGGGTTGTTACACTAGCTAATAGGCTTAGAAAGATTTGGCCAGAGGTTATTTCCCCAGCACAAAGTGCATTTGTCCCAGGCAGATTGATTACTAATAATGTGTTGGTAGCATACGAGAGCTTTCATACTATCAAAAATAAGACCCATGGGTCTAATGGCTTTTGTGCAGTGAAGTTAGATATGATGAAAGCATATGATAGAGTTGAATGGGGTTTCCTGAAGCAAATGATGACAAAGATGTGTTTTAGTGCTCAATGGGTGGATTTGATTATGGAATGTGTGTCTTTAGTCAGCTAATGAGTAAGTTTTAATGATACCGTGTCTGAAGAAGTTTGCCCACGAGAGGATTGAGACAGGGGGACCCTTGTCCCTGTATCTTTTCTTGTTATGTTCAGAAGGCCTATCTAGCTTGCTTGCTTATGAGGAGGAAATAGGGGGAATTGGGAGCATCTGTGTGTGCTTAAATTCCCCCTCTATTTCTCACCTACTATTTGCAGATGATTCCTTGATCCTGATGAGGAAAAATTCAAATACTTCGAAAAGGGTATTGGATACATATTTGTGGTAGCTCTGGTCAGCTGGTGAGCACAACTAAATCCAGTGCTTTCTTTAGCCCTAACACTAGTGTCATTGTCTGGGATGATGTCTGTAGGGAGTTCAAAACTCTAACAGAAGCTCTTCCACATATATATCTTGGTCCACCTACCATGGTTGGGGTGGATAGGAGTGATTGCTTTCGACATCTTGTTGACACGGTGTGGCGGAGATTAAACAGTTGGAAGGAAAAGGTGTTGTCAATGCAACGAAAGGAGATTTTCTAAAAAAATCTGTAGCTCAAGCAATGCCTTCTTATGTCGTGTTAGTGTTTAAATTACCAGAAGGACCTTGCAAATCCATTACCGATGAAATATCTGGCTTTGGGTGGAGATATGGTGAAGATAGAGAAAAAATGCATTTGTTTGCATGGTGGAAGATGTGCGTTTCAAAGAAGAAAGGGGGTATGGGGTTTAAGGACCTTCACAATTTCAATCTTGCTATGTTTTATTGACCGGTTAATCTTGGGATGTTAGCAAAACAATGTTTGATGACTACTTCAAAACCCAGATTCTCTGTGTGCACATATGTTTACTGAAAAATACAACCCTGATGGCGATATACTTAAGGCCGGACCAAGGAAATGGCCCCCCTTTACTTGGTAAAGCATTGTCTCAAACATCCAAACTTTTAAGAGAGAGTGTATATGGAGAGTTGGCTCGGGCTCTCAGATAATCTGGCAAGATCCTTAGATCCCGTCAAGTGAAACGAGAAGAATGATCAATCAATGGGGAGGAATTATGTTGTCAAAGGTTGAGGAAACTATTGATCCACATTCCTGACGGTGTGGATAAAGAATTGATTATGTTAGTTTTCTCCTCTATCGATGTAGCTCGGATCTTGAAAATTCCCCTTCGTGTACAAGCTATTGAAGATTTTATTTCATGGAACTATGCTAGATATGGTACTTTATCCGTTCGATCGACCTATCACACTGAATTCGATCATCAGTTTAGGCATCGCTTGGTGTGGTTTGATGGTCAGGGAAGTGTTCAGTTAAACTCTATTTGGAAATAAGTGTGGCAACTACGAGTCCCGGGAAAAGTCGAGCATGTTGGTTGGAAGGTGTTGAGAGGAGTTCTTCCATGTTGTTCTCGTACAAAGATACATACCTCTAATAACCCAATATCTGATATGCAAGAGAGGAATGGAAGATACCCAACAATGTTTTTTTACTTGCCCGCGTGCAATGGAGGTTTGGACGTTGCTTAGTTTGAATGAAGTGATTTAGAAGGTTGTTATTGAAGATCGATGGGGTTCTGTTACGATTGAAGTTCTTATGAGACAAAATGCAAAGGCTGAATATTTGCCACTGGTAGAACTGATCATTATGGCAACTTGGTACATATGGTGGCAACGTCGTCGGTGCGTCAAGGGCGATACCATCCAGAACCCGGTACGAACTGTTACATTGACTAAGGTAATCGCTCCTAATTTTGTTAGAGCTTGTACTCCAAATCAGCCGGTTAGAAAGAAGGAACATATATGGAAGAAGCCGACGACAGGAGTGGTGAAAATCAACGTAGAAGCATCATTTTATGATGATACTATAACGGGAGCCACTGGTGTTGTTGCGCGGGATGAGCATGGTAAATTTAGGCTGCTCCCGATGGACCGGTACTTAGATGGGGTGCTAAGCATATTAAATAGCTTAGCAACCAAACTCCCCAATGCATAGGTGCTTAGCTTCTTGTAGCTAAGCTCCCTTCATTTAATGATTTAGCTACTAAACTCCCTCATGCATTGGTGAGTTTGCTTCATTTAAATGTTTTGCCTAGGTTCGCGTGCTTGGCATTGGTTCTTTCTGGGGTCACTAAACCCATCTCTCTCCTCTTAATTGCCTTGCCACATCAGATTTTTCGTCTACATGGCATGCTTAGCACCCGTACAAGGTAGAGCATTGGGAGGGGCCTTATAGCAGCTTCAACATGGTACATGCCTCATATCAGTGATGTGGATTCAGCGGGAGACTATTGGTATTCGGAACGGATTTCTCTTGGCAGTAATGTTGGCTGTAGTCGAGTGTTTATCGAGTGTGATAGCACCTTTGCGGTTGAAGCAGTTGTTTAAGATGAAGCATACCTAGGGTCTGAGCTTCCAATTATCATGGAATGCAAACACTTGTTGTCTAAATTAGTACATCGTTTGGTCACTGCTTCAGAGAGGCTAATGAAGTAGCTAATAGCCTTGCAAAAATTGTTCTAGTACTAGATCGTTATTAGGCTTTTGGGATTCAAATGTCCCTGGTTTTATTTCTCCAATTCTAGTAAATGGTGTAGCCATTATATGAGGAATAAAATCTGGTAATTATAAAAAGAATAAAACTATAAGGGAGGGGGTTTGCGCCTGAGCACTAATATGTATTTCTTTACACCACAAAAGAACTAATATGTATCCCTTATATTAAGAGACATATGGAGCCGTCGCCTAGCATATGGGCTCAGCTGGCCCATTGGCACACACCATGGATCCCTAGCTTCAAGCATACATGGAGGATCGTCTAAAGGAAGGAACTTGCTTGTCAAGCCGAGGACTCCAAAGCCAAACTCATGTGTCCGAGGAAGATTGTCGCCCCCGACATTGAAGACCAGTTTAGGGGCTACTGGTGGTGTCCTGGACTATGGGCTACCAACCTAGTTGGCCCACAATTCATGTGCCGAGCTTACGACCAACCGTTCTTACAAGGAAGCACTCCGGAGGCCTCGCACTTCGGCGTGATCAAGGTGGACTTCGCCAAAGACTTGAAGTGTACTCCAAAGACTGTGTTGGCCGCCGGCATGTGTATCCCTAGATTGGCAACCGACCATGTGTAACCCTAGGTACCTCAAGTGGCTATATAAAATGAGGGGTTTAGTCCGTAGAGACCACGGTCATAATTACAACCATCTGGCCTTAGGGTTAGAACACAACGATCTCAAGGTAGATCAAGCTTGTACTCGATACATCATCATCAATACAATCAAAGTAGGACGTAGGGTATTACCTCTTCGAGAGGGCCCAAACCTGGGTAAATATTGTCCCTCTTCGTCTCCTGTTACCCTTAGATGCGAGATCCATAGTGCGGGAACCGCTACCCGAGGACTGCCGGTTTTAGTACCGACACATATGGAGCCGTCGCCTAGCAGGCTGGCCAGGCCCATTGGCACACACCATGGATCGCTAGCTTCAAGTATACACGTAGATTTTGTGTTTTTGTACCATCTATTTTTTTGCTTATATATGAGTTTAAAAAGGTTCGTCAAATTCAAAAAATGTTCTTAAGTTATAAAACAACATTGTTCACAAGTTCCGAAAATATTCATGAATTTAGAAAATTAGTGTAATTCAAAAAATGTTCGTGAATTCAAAAAATCATCACAAACATAAAATAAATGTTTGCGAATTTGGAAATGTTGTTGTGAATTCAAAAACCATCATGAATTTGGAAATGGCCATGATTTCAAAAATATTTGGGATTTTAAAAATATTCATGATTTTGAAACATATTCATTAATTTAAAAATTGTTCATGAGTTTTAAAAACTATTCATGAATTATGATTGAAAAATGTTTGTGAATTCAATAAAGCTCACAGGTTTTTAGAAGTTCTTGAATGTACAAGAAAAAAGAAAGACAAAAAGAAAAAGGTACAACAAACAAAAACAAATGAAAACGTAGAAAACTGATCAGAAAACCAAAAACTGATATAGAAGAGAGAATAAGACCAGTAGAAAGCCTCCCAAAAATGATGGTAGAAACTTCCAAAATCCCGAAATTACTAATTGAGGAGCACTCCTTGAAAATATCACTTCCACCTCCCCAAGTTGTGACAAGTGGCGTGCCGCATGTGCATCACTTGTCGCAATCAGGGAGTTTTTCCTTTTTTCATAGATTCATTTTTTTAATATTTTATCTCTTAAATCGTGCATCCAAATCTCGAACCGTTTTCACCGTTGTTCCTCATGTCGAGATCTTCAAAACTAGATACCATGTTGACAGGTTTTGATAAACTTTTTTCCATGAAAAAAACCGGACGAAAAAACTGGACGAAGAAACCGAACCAGGAGCACATTTTTTTCTTTCCGAAAGAGACACGGCCATGCCTCTCGTGAAAGCACAATCGTGCCTCTCGCGCGAGCAAAACCGTGCCTCTCGCAGAAAGGAAAAGAGAAAAACATGTTTTTTTTTCGTTCCGAGAGGCACGGACGTGCTTCTCGCGAAAGCACAACCATGCCTCTTGAGACCGCGCCTCTCGCGGAAAAAAAAGAAAACATATTTTTTTTCTGTTTTCAAGAGGCACGGTGCTTCTCGCAAAACCACAACCATGCCGCTCGCGGAAGGAAAAAAAGCAGAAAACATGTTTTTTTGTTTCCGAGAGGCACGGCCGTGCCTCTCGCGAAAGCAAAACTGTGTCTTTCGCGGAAGCATAACCGTACCTCTCGCGGAAACAAAAAAAACAAAAAAAAACGCGTATTTTTCATGCGAATTTTTTTTGTTTCAAAAGTTAAGGAAGACCGATAGAAAACCAAAAACTCAAAAGAAAACCGGTTTAAAAGCTGAAAACGCGTGCAGAAAATAATTTTAAAAAAATCCGAAGGAAGCGTCAAGAGCGCGACACGTGGTGGCAGGTCGCAAGTGATCGTTGCGAGGCTTCCAAAGAAGCGCTCATCAATTAGTTGGTCCTCCAAAATCCCCTCTGAGCGTTTCCCCTGATGTGCTGGCCCAACAGAGGCGCTACGTGAGCGATCAGTGTGATATTACTCGCTTTGAGCGAAACATATCATTCTTGGCCATGTACGGAAACATTTCAAACGCCGAATAGTCCTTTTCAGGTGCTGGTTGTGCCAACCAGCGCTCACTCACATGGTCAGTTGGGCCAGCAAGCACCGATCGCTGGCTCGTTGCTCGCCCAATCATCGCTCATCCATTGACAGTTGATCATTTGGCCCTTTGACCACTAACCGTTTGATCCTTTGACCATTGACTTTTTCAAAATTTGAATAAAAGATCATTAATTGAAAAAAAATTATGAATAGAAAAAAGTTAACGAATATTAAAACTCCCGAATTTGAAAGAAGTTTGCGAATTTACAAATACTTCATGCATTTGGAAAAGAAGCTCGTAAATTTGAATAAATATATCATGAATTTGAAACAAATTCATGAATTCAAAAAAGTTCGCAAGTTAAAAAAAGAAAAGTTCATGAATTTGGATATTTTTTGCGAATTTTAAATAAAATGAAAAAAAGGAAAGCAAAAAAAACCTATTCTAAAAAAATAAGGGAAAACCCGCCCCAGAAAACTAGGGAACCATCTAGAAGGTTCCCAAAACTTGTTGGTGAAGACTAAAATGGGTTGACCTAGTTACACTACGGAAGGAAAAAACACCTAGCAGCCAGCTACTACGGATAACAACGCTGTGGCTGGCGCCTTAAGCGCTGAATAGGATTGGGCCTTTTCAAGGCACAACGGTAGAGGGAGTGATTCACGCTGTAGCTGGCGCCTCGGCACACTGAGTTCCTCCTCTTGCAGTAGTAGAAAAGATGAAGGTGGATGGTGCAGTGACGAAAGCTGCAATTTTTTTGATCTGTTAGTTTTGTTTGCAGGGATTCCGATGGGGTGTATACCTCTGCTCTTCAGCGACAGTGTTCTCCAGTATAAGAGACACCGCCTCCCTTGAAACCTTGGCCTACCGGGAGGCACTGGATTTGGCTTCAGACTTGTTGCTGAATCAGGTGATTATTGCCTCAGACAACAAGGATGTTATTCGGACATCAACAGTGGTACAGGAGGAAGCTACGGGAATATCATTTGCGTGATTGCTATCACGGCCTTTGATTTTCAGGCTTGTGCCTTCATTTTGGAAGGAAGAAAATGTAATGTCGAGTTACATAAACTCACTAAGCACGCTCTAGGTCTTTCTAAGGGGCGCCATGTGTGGCTCATTTAGCCTCCTCACATCAATTGTATCCCCCTAAACATTCTTATGACAAAAAAAAAAGTGGAGTGTGTTTAGACACAAATAAAAATCACCACGTTTATTTGCTCAAAAATAAATACCACTCACTATAGGTACCAAGGGATCATCTCTCACGTCATCTTCAAGCTCTCTAGTAAATAAGGTTATCAATGCTATGGTGAACAATACTGTTTCCATGTTGTAAGTGAGACTCATTTGATAGTATTTTACTTCATCATTTTCCTTATTTATTAGTTTCTGTTTTATTTCCCATTTTTCTAATTTCTTTTTATACCTTTTCTCAAATTTTTCCTTTTTTTCTGTGGCTTCTTTCCTATTTACTTTTATTTCTTGTTTTAGACATGATTAGAAGTACATGTATTATTTCCATTTGGCATTGACTATTTTTATAAGATATAAAAAAATCTTTGTACGTCTGATGCATGACTTATTTAAATAACATATTTTTACGATGGTGGAACATATGGCAAGAAAATGTTTTGTTATAAGAAACTTACTACCCTTAGAACATGTTTTTGTTTTATAGGAATTTTTATTTGATAGAGTGAACAAGTTTATGTCAACAATAGGACATACTTAGAAATATATTTTACCATGAGAAATTGATATCTGACAAAACATACATTTTGAGCTACTTGAACATTTTGGCCAATATATATTAAAATAATTCTATGTATAGCAAGCTTCTAAATCTAGGTCGCGGGCTGGGAGCATGTGGGACGGGGACGCCGTTCCGGCCGGGGTGTCCCCCCTGAGCCGTCGAGAGAAGGTCTCGAGCGTAGCCTCGCCTTCAAGCATTGGGCTCGAGGAAGGTGCTTCCGTTGCCTCGAACGTGGCCACCAAGTCCGGGCATGCCGTGAGCCATTTAGATGCATTCGTTGTCGTCGCCCTGGTCATCGGGAGAGGTTTTATCGTGCTCACTCTCCGGTTGCTCGGGATCCCTCTCCGGTCACCCGTGTGGGATCTTCGGTCACTCACGCTCCTCGCCAGCGGAGCCGCTCCCCGTTCGTCCAGCCTTGTTCTTCGCTGACCAAGAGTTAGGCAAAGGTCGTGGGCAACTCGTCCCTGTGTGTGTCGGTGCCGCCAAGGTCCCAATCTGGGTGTCACCAGGATTCCAATGCCAATGCCTTTTTGGTCTCTGCTTTGGAGTCCCAGTTTGCCTTGCTACGCGTGGAGGTCCTTCAGGAGGTTGAGCTCCTCCGCACTAAGCTTCACGACGCTCTTGCCAAGCTTCAGGTTGCATCGGTAGTGCCTTTGGTGTGTGAGCTCCAATCTGGTTCCATTGATGAGGCGGATGAATGCTTCTTTGGAGAGTTTTCTCCTCGTGCTCTGGATGCAACGTCGTCTGTCCGTGGCAGTGTGGTCGTCACCGAGGTCGTGGCTCCAGTTCTGCAAATTATGCCTGAGCTGTTGCAGGAGCTTTGTGGGGGAACAACTATGATGCAGCCGATGAAGCCAGGCTCAATGGAGTCCTTGGCCTCACCATCACCATCAGAGTCCTGCCAGCCGCTCGCCTTTGTGGACAGTGCATGCTTGGATGGTTCTGTCACTCTCTCATTCATGCCCGTTGGGCATGAGGCGTCCTTGAGTGGCGAGGTTGATGAGATAGGTGTGGTGCCCAACTCTGAGGCCCTATGATGTGAGCAACTGGAGATGTCTGAGTCCATCGTGTTGGTTGTATCTGTGGTTGATGATGCTCGGGTGATTAATATGTTGGTGTCTGATCCTTTGGAGCCTAGCCAGCTGCTCGCCGTTGTGGAGGATGGAGGTTCTGATGTTGCGGTAACCCACTCGCACGTGACTGTGAGGCAGATTTCTGTGCGTGAGAAGGTCGATGACATTCTCTTTGAGTTAGAGCTTCATAGCTTGCTTAAACGTTTGGAGGCGGCTAGCCCTGGATCTGGCAAGGCGATTGTGGAGGAGGCTCTTAGGAGCAAAGGAAAGAAGAGTGACGCCACAAAAAAGGCCTCGGCGGCTGCTTAATGGATGACCTTCGCTCTCTTGCATTGTTCTTATGGCCTGCATTGTCTTTGTGGATTTGGTGGTGCCCGTGCTCGCTATCCAAGTTACTCTTGTTTGGGGTATCTTTGTGATGTAGCAGTGTGGGGTTAGATGGTCGTTACATGTTGGATATGGTTGTCGAGTGAGTAGCCCACATGGGGTTGATCTGTATCGGTTTTTTGCCTGGTTTTCCGTTAATTAACTGGGCAATTCTTTTCTGCTTAAGTAATCGATGAGGCAAATCTTTTGCCTCCATTTTAAAAAAAAAATCAATTTGGGATTCTACAGACATGAATATAACATATCATTATGTACATATCATTTTCGCACACATCATCCGATATAGACCAAAATATCAACTGATATGGTTGATATCTAATACGACATATCCACTGATAAAGAATGATATATGACAACATTTCTTTCTCGGAAAGCAGTTAAAATAAATGGATTTACAACATCATCATATTATCAAAGTCATGCATAATGTTTTTTAGAAGCACACGTATATTTTTTTTGGTAATATTACTATAAGGATTTGGTGAATCTTTCTTAATAGTTTCTTAATTAAAATTTTAATAAACTGGGAATCTAAATTTGTTATGCTCAAGCATTGCCATTATAATTTTTTTCTAAAATACATGTTTTGAACAAGAATAATACAAAAAGAAAACAAATCCGATATATTTTCTCTGATACAACTATATATTGTCGGGTATATCACCCGATACCCCCCGACATCTGATATCTTGAAGCTAAACTGATACAAACCTGATATACCATATTTTGAACTTTGATGTATAGTGGAACAACTTTTTATTTAAATATTATTTCATACCGAGCATTTTCTTGCAAACAATCAGAACAATTTTATGACTTGCACATACATTTCTAAAAATAATTTGTATGTAAATTTTTCCTTAATAATGTTTTGAATACCTAGTAGTATTAGACACGATGAATTAAACCGATCATGATTTGAATGTTTGGTTTGAATTTTTCAAATTAGTGAAATTTATCATAATCTAGTAAAGTACTTTTTAGAGGAACAAATATAATATAGCTAATTGTTTTTTTTCCTTTTAGTGTTTAGAAAGAGGAATATATCTAGTAGATCGGTGCTTTACAACCATTTAAGGGTCCACGAATATACAAGCCAATAGTGCGCCACTGAAATTTCATGTTTGAATTCAAACTAAACTATCCTCTAAATTACAAACCATTTCTATGTTGTAGTTCACGTTTCAGTATCTTTCAAACTAGACCACATTATAGATTTGGATAATAACTTTTGAGATTTGAGTGTATTTCATCTTCATGTTAGTGAATGTGCACTTTATGTGTTAGTATGTACTTCCCGGGTTTTGTGTGTATTTCACATGTTAGTTTGCACTTCAGCATTCTAATGTGTGTACTTATGTGCTAATTCCCACCTGTAGCGCGTGTGCTAAGCCCGCACTACTGCTAAATAACAGTAGCGCCGCCCATTAACCCCACGCTACTGTTAATCACCTACCTATAAGGTATTTCCTAGTAGTGGTGTGTTAGTGTGTACTCCTCATAGTAGTTATGTTTTTGTGTACTTTTCATGTTGGTGTGTTTATACTGCACACATCATTGTGTGCATTCTGATGTATATTGATCCTACTTTTCTTGCATAAATGTATGACTTCTGTAGAATATGCACTGAATAGAGAAAAGTGAGAAACTAAGAAATGAGGGGGGGGGGGGGGGGGGGGGGGGGGGGGGTGTCCATCAGGATGCTCCACGCGCTGCACGCTCACCCCCAAAGTAACCTTCTCTTCTGTGAAAAACACCTCATCGCTCAAATGGCTGGAAACAGAATTAGTTGTTTTTAATAGAAACCCCAAACAAAACAGGTTGGGTGGCCCTCCTAAGGGCTTGTTCCATATGATGGGAATACTCAATTACTTCAGTGATTGAGATGCTTTTTAAAGGGGGTGATAGAGTTCTCTCTTTCGCCCATTTAAGCTCCCCATACTATAGGACCAAATGCTCATCAACGTCCCAAAATATTGTGGGCCTTAATTAGCCTAGCCAGCTTTGGGACCAAAGCCCATTGGTCTCAAGCTGCTACTCTACCCTATTGTTATTGTGCTAGGAAAAATACACTCAAACATGCATGCAAAGAGATGTGCTCCAGAAGTGTCATTTGGACCATTAGGGTAGGTAAATGCTCAATTATCATATTAGATATTTTTGGACTTGGAACAAGATTAATATTATTTACACAAAGACCACATTGCCCTTCTCTTATTTTTACGTTATGTCTTTTTTCCTCTCGAGATAATATCCTTCTAAAATAATTGGATGCAGTATTCCATTAGAAAAGATAAGAAGTGCGTAATTAGTTATTTTATTGATGCCCCGATGGAGATTTTTGGCGTGATAGTCAACTGCATATGGTTAGTGTCCTCCTTCACAAGATAAGCTATCTTGAGCATGATAGGGAGGTATCGTCGAAGGTTCACCTATTTCACTATTTCCAGACATTTTACAATGTAGAAGCCATCACTTTAGTGTGTGCCAATGATCTTGCCAGGTCTAGCTAGTATGTAGGAGTCTTGCGGTGATGTTACATATGCAACGGGCAGCCCAAGCCCACATGTTTGAACGCAAAAAAAAAACTTTGTGTTCTAATTAATATACACACGTTTTGAAGGAAAAAACACACATGCGTGCACACACACATCCCGTCTACTTGTACCACACTAACTATGTGTGTGTGAACTATATGGGCATGTTTGTTTTTCGCAGGATTCAGAAAACCCAGTAATCGGGGAAAAAAATGCAAGAACGAGGTGCAAAACAGATGAATGGAAAAACACAAGCCTGAAAACTCGTGTGCTTGGTTCACCGGAATGACACTAAACACGACCAAACAACATGAAAACTTTCCTTTCCTTCCCTGGCCCATATAAAAGAAATTAAATCAAATCAAAATTTACCAAAACCTCAACTAAATCAAAACTTCCCTTTTCTTTCCCTGCCCATACTCAAATCAAATCTAATCTTGCCAAAATCTAGAATATGGTAGATCTAAGGTTTATGTCAGACACAGTTAGTGTTGAACCACTAGAATATGCATGTCCCGTTGCAATGGCAGTTAGCTAGTAGATCCAAAATGGCTTGTCAAACTTCTGTGTTTTCCCTTTGAAAGTGAGAGGATGAAGAAAACTTTCTCCACGTTGGTTTCGTTCAATTCCTTTTAAACCGAACCGATGAATAGGGCCACCGACGAAGAATAGATTTTTTTTTTCAATTCCTACACTTTCCCTCTAGCTACTGCTTTAACGAAGCAAGTTCCTATGAAAAAGCATGTTTTGTATATGCTTGAAGTGTCATCTCCGTGGGCACTTAACAGAGCAGCGTGCACAGTCACATTATATTCCATGGGAACTGACGCCATCCATCCATCCACCGATCTCACCAATGTACGCCCCGGACAGACAGACAGTACGTCCTACACAATCTATGAGATACCTTCAAGAATGTACGTTACATCATCTCGGCTAGCCGCTGCATGCATGGGTTCAATCACCCACACACCCCCTCACCTCTCTCTCTCTCTCTCTCTCTCTCTACAAATCATTCACAATCCCCCTCTCTCTCTCTGTCTCGTCCCTGTAGTGGTAGTAGTAGAGGCAGCTGGGGAGTGTGAGTGTGAGTGCATGTGCATGGTGTGCTTTATTCTCCCAAAGGGGGATACAGAAGCGGTCTGCTGCTGCGCTGAGGAGGGGTGGGGTGGGGTGGCCTAGGCCTTCGAGAAAGCAAGCCACCCCAAAGCACACCCAAAGCAGCTAGGCTAGCAGGGAGAATCTGATTCCCCTCCCAGAGTAACATGCGCGTACCGATGCGATCCACCATCCACCCGTCCGTCGATCCATGAAATTCATTCCAGATCTCTCTCTCTCTCTTGCTGCAGCTTGGACCGTACTACTTCCGTTCCGTTCCAATACGCATACCACCACCACAGTCTTCTCTCTCTCTACAACGTTCTCTTTCTCTCTCCTCCTCTCCTCTCCCATGGAGCCTCATGGTCATCTCTCTCTCTCTCTCTCTCTCTCTCTCACACACACACACACACACACACACACAGTCTCCACATTCTTTCGTACGCTTCTTTCACTTTTGGGTGGCAGTCTTGTTGCAGCAGCTCGGGCTTTTGGGGCGCACCGTCCGCGCTTGGTCCATCGCTCCTATCCAAGCTGCTACGAGAACACAATGGAAAATACTAGTGCACCAGTCTTCTCTCTTCTCTTTCTCAGTGTTCCCAAACTCCCATGTAACCGATAATCTCCATGCAGCCAACATGACATGCATACTACATTCTTCCATCCATCCGGCACCTATACACACACACACCTTGACCTACATATACATACCTAGCCAGTCTCGATCCATTCATGCACACATACTATATATAAAGAAGAGAATATATAGTAGGTATTTGGTACGTGAAAAAAGCGTGAAGAATCCATGCATGCTGCATGGATGCAGTTGAACAACCTATCTAGGTACAATATGTCTCATGGAACTAGCAAAAGATCGATTTGTTTTATTAGAACACAAAAGATTGATCGATATGTGTGAGATATCTATCTTCGCGCTTTGGTACGTTCTATCGATCAGTGTAAAAAGAGGCCCGGCCGGGAAAGGAAAAGGTAAAAACTAAAGAACCGACCTTGCTTTTGGATGACCATCTTTGACTATTCCCTTTTTGCATGCAGCCGTGATCAACATTGCAGTGCCAACTCTAGCTAATTAATTGCCTGGCTTAGCTTAGAGAGATCGACATACACTAAACTGCACATAAATCGATCCATGGCTGGTATTGCATGTTAATCTGGAGGCATGCAGGCTACATGCATGAATAATCTAAATGCATGCATGGCATCTTCACTTTGATTTTCTCTTTCTGCTTACACATGTGGATTCCTGGCTCCTATGATTTTGAGTGATGAAGTTATAAGAGTAAGATCTATCAGTTAATTATATACTTCTAAATAGATTTGTTTAGTTGCACCAGTCGATTGAAGTTAATGACCAAGCTCATGTGTATTCTCCAAAAGGAAAATGCATGGATGTATGCATTTTAGTCCATTTAGAATGTATAGTATTCACAATCTTGGATCACAATTTTGGTGGAAATACCATCATTGGATTTCTTCAAATATGCATTCACAATCTTGGATCACATGTATATAATTGGCCGCACGCAAACAGAAATGGGAGAATTATATATATCGACCAGACAATATAATTTGGACATATAATAGAAGATTGTCATGAACAAAAGTGGTACAATACACACACAATTAACTTCACCCTGAATGCGAAAAAAAGAGCCCTAAAATAAGAAGAAGTAGAAGAAACACCGCAAGTGATCATGCTAGCTGAACTAGCTAATTAACACTAATAGTTGTCCATGATCATTAAGCAAGCACACAACACCATGCATCCTTATCCATCTCCATGATCGACCTTGTCTAGTTCTTCCATCAACACAATGCATAACAAATGCAAAGCTTTTTCTATATCTCACAACACCCTCCAAGTCCATGCTACCGCTAGTTGTAGGATTAATCTGAGCTCGCCATTAGCTTAGCTCATTCATCACAAGAGATGGTTACCTGTGGCAGCATTGGAGTAGGAGCTTGTGTAGCCAGCACCAGCAGTGAGGTGGTGATCACCACCGTACATGGCGATGCTGCCTGATCTCGGGTAGCATTCTCTCTTTGACGGCATCGCGTGATGAAACTGTTGGTCTCCTCCGTCGTCTTCATGGACGCCGCGGCCATCACCACCGTTGCCCAAGCCTAGGTAGTGGAACATCCCCGGCATGGCCATTGCAGGCGCTGCAGCTGGGGCCAGTGTGTGCTGCTGGTCGGCCATTGCTTGGAAGAACGGGAAGCCTTGCATCTGCTGCACTCTCCACTGCTCCAGCCCGGGCACGGCACCGCCGCCGCCGCCTCCCAGGTAGTAGCCCGCTGGCGAGTCGACCGGGGACGGCTTCCCCATGCCGGAGAAGGTGGAGCCGAGGCTCATGGCATCAAAGTCGGCGAGGCGGAGCAGCGGTGGCAGGAGGCCGGACAGGTTGCCACCACCGCCGTTCTGCAGCATCGCCGGGAGCACGGGAGCCGGGTTGGACATGGTCGTGCAAGCGGAAGTCGTCGATGACGTGGTCGACCCACCCGAAGCGGCGCCACTGGCCGCCGGTGCCCCCGCTGCCGCGGCCGCGGCCGCCTGCTTGGGTTTGGCGCGCTTGGCGTGGCGGCGGTAGCCGCCGCCGACGGGGACGTTGCGGAGCGCTCCGCCGCGGGTCCAGTAGCGGCGGCAGGCGCGGCAGAAGTGGCGCGGCTGCGAGAGGGAGTAGTTGTTGAAGTAGCAGAACTTGGTGTTGGCGGAGTCGCAGCGCGGGCACTTGAGCCCCTGCTCCGGCAGCGGCACCCGAGCCAGCCGTGCACGCTCCGACATGGACATGGGCTTCGCCGGCCCCACCACCTGCCCGCCGCCGCCGCCTCCGTCCCCACCTTCAGCAAGCGTCCCCTGCTGCATGATTGATGGCTGCAGGAGCTCATGGTTGTTGCAGCCGCCGTCGCCGGCGCCACCACCACAACTTGCGGCCGCGACCTGCTGGTGGTGAGCATGCTGCTCAAAATCCAACTATGGCATGAGAAGAAGAATCAAGAACCCAAGATAAGATGGAAGTGAACCCAAGAACCAGAATTCAGGCTAAAAAATTGTGCCAAGTATATACCAAACATATGTAAGTGTTTGAATCAGAATATTTAGCCAGAAACCTAGTATCATTATCCTCTTTGCATCAATATTATTAATACTCCCGAACAACTTTCTCCTCCTCTAACTTTATTTGAGCTTGTGCAAAAGTGAGAGTGAACAAAATCCGGGGAAAAGAAAGGGGAATGAAATTACCTGGTTATCATTCCAGCTCGAGGAATCCAGGAATGAAGGGGGGAAGATCATGGTGTGGGGGTGGGTGGGTGGTGATGTTATCAGGAGAAAGTGAGCCTTGTGCTAGCTAGGGTTTGGCAAGCTCTTGTCTTCTCCTTGCTTTGTGCAGCTGCCGGCCGGCCTTGTGCGTGTGTGTTTCCTTCAATTCTGGTGCGGCTAAAGGTTGTGGTGTTTGATAGAGGCTTGGAGGTAGTGGGAGATGAGAGGGCAAGCTGGCTGGCTAGCTAAGGCTCCTCATGGTCCTCATGGGGCTGGGAAAATAATTATATGGGAATCAAAGGGAAAGGGAAAGAGGAAAGGGAGAGCGAGGGATGAGAGAGTGAGACAGGATTAGTGAGAGTGTGAGGTGGGATGAGGGAGAAAAAGAAGGAAAAGTAGACATGTACCTTCTATGTGGCCCATGTTTTGTGATGTTGTGGCTTTTCTTCCCTGTGGTGTACGTTGAGGCCCGGGGAGGAGGGACACCTTGCTGTTTTTCGTGCAGACATAGGGGTGCAAGGAAAGCCCGGGGAATATGAGCCGCTCGAGTTCGACTCGTTTTTAGATGAATTTCAATAGAACCGACTTGATTTTAAAAAAACCATGGTGCTTGGATGAAATTAAAGACTGCGTCGAAATTGAGCTTCTACGCAGTCTCTACCCTAGTTAAGCTCGATAGATAGTGTATATTATGACATGTGGCCTACATATATGCAAATAAAGTACGACATGTTGATATTCAATCCTAATTTATGGGGAAAATGATTTCTAGGTTGGAATACCATATGAACTTAGGTCCTCAATTTATTTTAGGTTTTCCGACAATATTCATTCAGTGGGAGGAGACATTCCCGTCAACTACGAAGGCATCCGGTGACTTCATCAGTGCCTGCATTCATAGGGATGAGTGTGTGTATGTATGTATGTGAGCATCTGCTTTTGTACAGTGTTAAAAAATGTCGTGTCATTACGAGCCAAGCATGAGGCTATTTTGTGGCTCATACTCCCCTCGCTTAACCCAGGGTTTATGACTAGCTACAAAAGGTGTACTTACTCTGGCTCACTCAACTTGACTTGTTTGCATCCTCAGTGAAACATAGCCTTGTGATGAACAGATTAGCATTTGCGTGAACTCTGTTAATTAGTGGATTCCACTTATTAATAAAGGGAGTATCTAATAAACCTCCATCTTATTTTCAATTCGGTGTCAATCAAATTTATTACCTTTAGTATGTTGTGTAAGACCAAAGAGTGACATAAAAATCATGGCAATGTGTGCAAGATTGAGTTGATCAAACGAACAAAAAAATTCCGGATGATACCGAATTGAAAATCAGCTAGCTGGAAGATAGCAAATGTGTTGATAAAACATCTAGAACACACTTCTTTGTGTACTGTAGAGTTGGTTGTGGAACCTGCCATAACCATGCTATTTGCCGACATAGATTTTGGGAAAACCAAATTTCACCCCACTAAAATATCTTCAAGACTTAATTGTATTATATATGGTGTGGGAATGCTAGCCATCAAGATTTAGAAAGTGTCTAAGTGAAAAAAAATGGATTCCTCCTTGTGCACATTTACTTATCTATATCATCACTATATAGTGTGCCAATTACTTCAAATATTAGCCGTTGGATAGTCCAACGGCTAGGAGATGATAAATCCGAGCATTATTATCCACTGGATAAGATTTCAACTCACAAGATTCTGCCAGGTTGCCTTCTAATTGAATCCCCAACTCTATCAACTCATGTGTTCCAGAAACATCTATCCCTGTGCTGCTTATCTGATTCTCTAATAAAAAGAGACATAGAACAATTTGGACTCTAGCTAGAGGGGTAAGAACCAAGTTGAGATAGAGATGTATCTTGTCCAATATGATTTCAAGAAAGTATATATATGATGGAGCGTACCATTACAAGGCTAGCTGCGAGTACCACGACCACACGGTGATGTTTTTGTCATAGTTTTGTTCTATTTTGTAGACTTATCTTCTGGGTCATCATGTTCCTAGCATCTTTTGCAGTAGATTTATTATTGTGCATCCCAGGTTGTATATAGGCCGGGAATCTATGCCTTCCTCAAGAATATTGGAAATAATTTATGCAAGTCTCTAGAAGTTGTGCAAGTGAAGTCGAAGAGACAACACGGAGGCCACAAGAACTGAATCTATAGTGGGGCTAGCTAGACATGGCTAGAATAGAGACATGAATCCCACATTTTTGTGACAGTTCTGCGTATGCAACCCAAGTCATTTTCCTAGGCTTGGGCTTTTATTGTTGTAGTTGGCTAGCTCCTCTGTTCATGAAAGACAATATGAAATTATGAATGGTGCATCTTTGACATTTTATTGTCCTCTCCTCCTTTCCTTTGTGTTATATGCAAGTTGGAGAGGAGAAGCATGAACCCCAGTGAATTTCGCATAGCTACTTGCAGTGCAGCATCAGAATGCATTCACCTGGAATTCATCAAATTCATCATGGATTGAATCTCCTTCACAAGCCAAGTACATATTTGTAGAATTAATACTATTTCGTTTCAATTGTTTTGATGAAACTGATTAAAGTATCTGGACACATGTGATCGACTCTCTCTATATCCGAAAGAGTTAGTATGATCTTGGATTTGAAATTGTGGCTTCAAGCATTTATTTGAAATAAGGATTTCTATTTTCCTCTAAGAGGGGCATTCAGTGAGATGCCATAGGAAGGACAAAGACAACCGGCTTTGTATTTCGATGATGTTTCCGTGTCATAAAAAAACTTAATACAATTGGATAAATCGATCATGATACATTACATCATATTGATCTAACAAGATGATAAATAAATCCAAAATTGATAGGAAAAAGTAAGGAAGATGAGACTGGTATCATTGATTTTTTTTTCTATAATCATATTGAGAGTTACATTTTTAGTCTTATTGCTACTTTGGAGTTGCATGCATGGGATTTACAAAATGAAGACGACGGAATACTAAAGGGTAGACATGACCCTATTTGTACCTCACAGAAACCTATAATTTCTCGCCATCTCAATACATGAAAAACATATATCCTAGTTAAAGAATATGTAATTTTCTGTCATCCCAAAGGGTAGACATGACCCTAAAGGGTAGACATGACCCTATTTGTACCTCACAGAAACCCATAATTTCTCGCCCCACATCATCTCTTTTTGGTTTGGTCGATTCCTCCCACTAGTTTTCCTTGAGAACCTTCTTAACTGGCCGTATGTCTTATTGGCTTATGAAATCATTTTTACTTTGACAAGTCAATAAATACTACTCCCTCCGATCCAAACTAAGGATCGCAATTTGAACTAAGGTTAGTGCAATCTTAGTTCAAAGCTGCAATACTTATTATGGATCGGAGGGAGTACTAATGCAAATGCCATTTTTGGTACATAAGGGCATCTCCGACGCCTACACTCAAACCGCCACATACGTCTGGACCACGCGGTTTGAACATGTTGTGCCATCCAACGTGGGCCTGTATCAGTCCGCCGAGCGGCCCGGATATACTTTTTCCTGCAAACCAGAGATAAACTATTGGGGCTTTGCGGGCATCCAGTCCACTGGCACGTCTGCTCCTGATCTCCCTATCCCACAAAAATATCCCACCCGCCTCTCCCGCGCTTTCCATCGAACGCCCCGCGCCACATTCATGCTGGCCGAGAGAATGCAGCGGATGGCATTGAGGCCCGCGATTTGGCCGGATGGGAGGGCGGCGCAGACGGATGCAACCTCTCGGGCGTCGCCGCTTCAATGCAGACACCGCATCCCGAGAAACCAACTCTGGTTGTTGTGACGCATTGAAGCGGACTAATCACCCCTTCGCCTGGCTTGGCCATAACTATTTAAGCCATGTGCTAGTGATGCATAGAGCTGCACTCCCCCTCCCCTTCCCATCACCTTCCTCCTCCTCGAGCCCAGCGACAATGCCAAAGTCCTGGTTCTCCATGCCGGCAGGCAGAGCCGGTGGAAGTTCCTCTTCCAGCGGGTCGTGGCGCCACCGCCCTCGCTCTCCGAGCCCATCTGCATCCACGGCAACGGGCTCTTCCAGCACGGAGGAGATAGTCATCTCTTCTGGCGACGAGGAGGACCAGGAGCTGCAATAGCGGTCCCGTCTCCTCTTAGAGACGATGGAAACCATGACGGAGCGCTCGCTCCATCAGATGGGCCTGGTGCCACTATTGCCGGCACGCGTGAAGGAGAAGCAACCCTCCCCGATGCGCGTTCGCATGAAACGGGAGCCGACATCCCCACTTTGGCAGATGAAGGATGAACCTGCGGCCCTGCCATGCAACCATGGCCTCCACATCAGAGGTCAAGGACGAGCTAGCATCACCCTCGCAGCACATCCAGTACACGCAGATTGATACGCCCTTGTGGTCACCACACCACCCGATAAAGGAGGAGCTGCTGCCCGCGATCACGAAGGCTCATAGCCACAGCCTCCACCTCGGAGGAGGTGGTTACGTGGTGCCTCCGGTCGAGTATCATGGTATTCGAGGCGGAGCATGTGGCGAGGCAGCATGCAAAGTACCGACCAGCACAATGCCGGTCACTGCTCCACGTTCGCCAAGACGTACGTGGCGCCTTAATGGGTCCGCACGACCCTGACCTCGCCGCCGCGTGGCGCTCAACCGCCCCGTCACCACCACGGAGACGGCCGCCAGGTGCCTCCACCGCCTTGACAGCGAGCTCTCCAAGATCGGCAAGGAGTGGTTGCTTAGCGAGTGCTTCGCCAACACCGGCAGGGGCAAGGCGGCCATGAGGGCTCCACTGGTGCCGTCGGCAGTGGCCAAGCCAGCCCTCCCGTCCGGTCGTCAAATCGTGTTTATGTAAATTATATCCGAACTTTAATGAAATCCGCCGTATTTACATGAATCTCGTCTGTGCCGTTCAAATAATTGATGAAATGTATGCGGGCAGCTTTGGATGGGCAGGGTCCCACATAAGTGTCCACGGACGGATGCTGGAGCATATTTGTGGGCCAGCCTTGGAGATGCCCTAATCACATTGTGACAATAAATATAGTAAATTATGATTGTTGCTTACACAATATATGTGCCCCCACTCCAACACACATACAATTATCTAGTCATGCAAAACAAATCCACGTGTACTAACATGCAACAAGAAGATAAAGGTAAGTACATAGCTGGATATTGATCATTCAGTAGCACATTGCTGAGCCACTTATCTTCTTAAGAATCCGATTTTTGATTCGTCCTTAATGCTCATGTTCCAATGCAAAAGAGAAAGCTTTTCACCCTCATCAGACAAACAGATATAGTGCTACCCATCGTTGTATATTTCTGTATAACGCAGCAAGGTTTCCGCATAAAACCATGTGTGGGATATGTGTCTCTTTTCCGACGTATCTCACGCGGGTCACTTTTGTAGTTAATTGTTACAGAGAACGAGTTGATGTACGCCTATGAGGTTTTCAAGATTGCGTATGAATCTGTTAAATTGCTGCAAGTGATTGTACCATGGGTGCAATTGTGCAAATATGAGTGAAAATATGCATAGAGATGATTGCTTGTAAGATAAATAAAGGCATGGTGCACGGATGAGCAAACAGTGAGTATGTAGAGCAGCTGTCATGGTCGTTGAGATTGTGCTGCTTCTGATTTCTAGTTTGGTCCCCAAAAGGAATAAAAAAAGCAGCACTGCCTCTATTATGCATGTGTGTCTTCGATGGACCTGTCGTTTCTTGTCACCGTGCAGCTAGCTTCCCTGCTAAGCCTACTTTAATCTTCTCAGTAGCAGTTGCTTCATTGAAAAAAAATTAGTTAACTTTTAATTGAAGTCCCTACAGTTTGCAACAGACCCCCCCCCCCCCCCCCACACGCACACACCACACAAACACACACAAAAATGAAGTCCCGACAAAGAACAAGCTAGGGGAACCGATTCTTGATTAGTTGTTTTGGCTTATTAAGAGATCACCAACTAGTCGGTACATGCCTATGCTCAAAAAAAAAAAAAAACTAGTCGGTACATGCCACTTTTAGAAAGAAAGAAAAATATTGGGCCACTTGGTGGTCCAAAGCATGCAGCTTCACCTTAGCTGTTAATTTTTTCTTCTTATTTTGTTTGGTCTTTTATTTTACAGGTATCTAGTTTTGTTATCGTCTTGAAAATTAGGACCCATTGACAAGCACATCGTTATGTGCAACAGAAATGTGCAGCGCATGAATGAAGATACAAATAACAAGAGGATATATGCACCTGGTACGCATGTAGCGTAAATCAAGAAGAAGAAAAGTGTCCATGCATATGTAGTGTAAAGGAAAATGAAAATAATAATTAATATATCCAAGTAAAGCAAAATAAGGCTTAATTATTGATGTTCCTTTCTAATTAGCTCATTCATCACGAGTTTTATTCCGGCCGTTTACATGTATTTATAGGAAATTTGTACTTGTAAGATACCCCCTCCATCCGTGAATAAGTGTACGTCTAGCTTTTCTTCTAAGTCAAACATTTAAAATTTTGACCAACTTTATAAAAAGGAGTAGTAGCATATATGACATCAAAGTGATACATTATGAAACTACATTTCGAAATTAATCTAGTGATACTAATTTAGTGTCATAAATACTGCTACTTTTTCCTACAAAATTGGTCAAAGTTTTAATTTTTTTTTGACTTAGGACGAAATCTAGATATACATTTATTCGCGGACGGAGGGAGTATGCCTATAAGGAATCATAATCTATGCTTTTGATTATTGTTGACCATCTGTAGTAGATCTGCCGAGGACATTCTTGTGACCACAGTGACAACAAGAAGAGTGTGATTGATCATGATGTGCGCTTGTACCTTGACCAATGCCAAGAAATGAATTAGACAGGCGTGCACCACTCTAGTTGAGCTACAACTGCCAGTAGTTTTCCCGTAACTAATATTGTGTACTTTTTTTAGAGAGGACTAATGTTGTGTACTTAACTAAGACATATCAATTGTTATGTCAAAGAGACATGGACATGTGACTTGTGCATTGAGATGTCTTTTGAAGTCCAGAGGAGATTTGGAGCATGCAGGGGCACACGTGCACGCGCTTCGTGGACGCACATCTGCACCACGATTCGGAAACTTGATTTCGCACATTCAGCACATCTTCATGTTCACTTTAAGTTTTGTACAGAGGAACTTACAACAGTAGGTGATTATAGTTGATTTTCATTAGTTGTGAAGTTTCGTTGTGCAAAGCTTAAGGTGAACAGAAAGTTGGTCTGGGATGTGTGAAACCAAGTTTCCAAATCGCAACTAAGATGTGTAGTCCACGAAGTGCGTCCCCGTGCCCCTGCTTGCCTTTGCGAATTTCTCCTAGAAGTCATATAGGATACTAAAACTGTAAAGTCTTCTTTATTTTCATTCACAAAAAGAAGACTTCTTGATTTTTTTTATGAGTACTTTTTCGCATGGCATATAAGCCTGCAAATTATGGACCAGCTAGTAGCCAAACACATCGACCGACATAAATGAAACATAAAAAATGTTGTTTAATTGTTTGTAAGTATACTTTCTTGTTAATTATGCAGTGATTTCTTACCTATATATATTATAGTTTTGGAAAAAAGTACCGGAAGACGTGTAAATAAGCATAGTTTTTAGGAAAGACCGGTTGAAAGAACATGCGGTGCCCCCATGTTTGGTTTTGGTAATTGATGACAATCTCTATGGACTAATGGTTGCCTTGAGTTATATTTGAAGGTTTTGTCCATAGGCTTTTCTTGGAGTACATGTGTTGGTTTCAAGGAGAGTTTGTGTCGACCAAGGTGCTATTCAAGGAATTACCTAAAGATTGGTCTTGTGAGAGGTTGATCAAGACTAAGTTAAGGAGTGAATCAAGTTGATCAACCCACAAAGCGTAGAAGATGTACCGAGAGGGATCAAGTGATCCCATGGTATGGTAAGCATTGTCAATTACGCTTTGTGTACTAACCCATGGTCTTCGTGAGGGTTCTTTGTGGGGTTAGGTTGCGGTGTGCAAGTTCAAGTGGAGCATCACGAAGAGATCAAATGCTTGAAGCTTGCCGTCCTTTGTGGTGACAATGGACTTGTGAAGATGTGTGGAAGAGTGGCTCACCCATAGTGGAGTACGGGGGAGCAATCAACTAGTCTTCATCAAGTCAACACAATCAAGAAAGGTTGCGGTGTGCAAGTTCAAGTGGAGCATCACGAAGAGATCAAATGATTGAAGCTTGTCGTCCTTTGTGGTGACAATGGACTTGTGAAGATGTGCGGAAGAGTGGCTCACCCATAGTGGAGTATGGGGGGGCAATCAACTAGTCTTCATCGAGTCAACCCAATCAAGAAAGGTGGTCCAAATTGAGGGAGTCAAGATCGTCATCATCTAGCTCAAGTGGACCATGTGCAAGGCAAAGGTTTTCCCTTGATAGGTTTTCTATTATACCGGTCTCATGATGGTGTTGGGGAACGTTGCAGAAAACAAAAAAAATTCCTACGTTTCACCAAGATCAATCTATCGAGTCAAATAGCAATGAGAGGAGAGAGCATCTACATACCCTTGTAGATCGCGAGCGGAAGCGTTCAAGAGAACGGGGATGATGGAGTCGTACTCGTCGTGATCCAAATCACCGATGACCAAGTGCCGAACGGACGGCACCTCTGCGTTCAACACACGTACGGAGCGGATGACGTCTCCTCCTTCTTGATCCAACAAGGGGGAAGGAGAGGTTGATGAAGATCCAGCAGCACGACGGCGTGGTGGTGGATGCAGCAATGATCGCAGCAGGGCTTCGCCGAGCTTCTGCGAGAGGGAGAGGTGTAGCAGGGGAGAGGGAGGCGCCAAGACTTGAGGTGTTGCTGCCCTCCCTCCCCCCCTTTATATAGGCCCCCTAGGGGGGTGCGCCGGCCCTAGGAGATGGGATCTCCTAGGGGGGGCGGCGGCCAAGGGGGTGGAGTACCCCCCCAAGGCAAGTGGAGGCGCCCCATCCCCTAGGGTTCCCAACCCTAGGCGCATGGGGGGGCCAAGGGGGGGGGGCGCACCAGCCCACCATGGGCTGGTTCCCCTCCCCACTTCAGCCCATGGGGCCCTCCGGGATGGGTGGCCCCACCCGGTGGACCCCCGGGACCCTTCCGGTGGTCCCGGTACAATACCGGTGACCCCCGAAACTCTCCCGATGGCCGAAACTGCACTTCCTATATATAATTCTTCACCTCCGGACCATTCCGTAACTCCTCGTGATGTCCGGGATCTCATCCGGGACTCCGAACAACTTTCGGGTTACTGCATACTCATATCTCTACAACCCTAGTGTCACCGAACCTTAAGTGTGTAGACCCTACGGGTTCGGGAGACACGTAGACATGACCGAGACGGCTCTCCGGTCAATAACCAACAGCGGGATCTGGATACCCATGTTGGCTCCCACATGCTCCACGATGATCTCATCGGATGAACCACGATGTCGAGGATTCAATCAATCCGTATACAATTCCCTTTGTCAATCGGTATGTTACTTGCCCGAGGCTCGATCGTCGGTATCCCAATACCTCGTTCAGTCTCGTTACCGGCAAGTCACTTTACTCGTACCGTAATGCATGATCCCGTGATCAACCACTTGATCACTTTGAGCTCATTGTGATGATGCATTACCGAGTGGGCCCAGAGATACCTCTCCGTCGTACGGAGTGACAAATCCCAGTCTCGATTCATGCCAACCAAACAGACACTTTCGGAGATACATGTAATGTACCTTTATAGTCACCAAGTTACGTTGTGACGTTAGGCACACCCAAGGCACTCCTACGGCATCCGGGAGTTGCACAATCTCATGGTCTAAGGAAATGGTACTTGACACTCAAAAAAGCTACAGCAAACGAACTACATGATCTTTGAGCTAAGCTTAGGATTGGGTCTTGTCCATCACATCATTCTCCTAATGATGTGATCCCATTATCAATGATATCCAATGTCCATAGTCAGGAAACCATGACTATCTTTTGATCAACGAGCTAGTCAACTAGTGGCTCACTAGGGACATGTTGTGGTCTATGTGTTCACACATGTATTACGATTCCCGGATAACACAATTATAGCATGAACAATAGACAATTATCATGAACAAAGAAATATAATAATAACCATTTTATTATTGCCTCTACGGCATATTTCCAACAGTCTCCCACTTGCACTAGAGTCAATCATCTAGTTACATTGTGATGAATCGAACACCCATGGAATTCTGGTGTTGATCATGTTTTGCTCTAGGGAGAGGTTTAGTCAACGGATCTGCTACATTCAGGTCCGTATGTACTTTACAAATCTCTATGTCTCCATTTTGAACACTTTCATGAATGGAGTTGAAGCGACGCTTGATATGCCTGGTCTTCCTGTGAAACCTGGGCTCCTTGGCAAGGGCAATAGCTCCAGTGTTGTCACAGAAGAGAGTCATCGGTCCCAACGCATTGGGTATGACTCCTAGGTCGGTAATGAACTCCTTCACCCAGACTGCTTTGTGTGCTGCCTCCGAGGCTGCCATGTACTCCGCTTCACATGTAGATCCCGCCACAACGCTTTGCTTGCAACTGCACCAGCTTACTGCCCCACCATTCAAAATATACACGTATCCGGTTTGTGACTTAGAGTCATCCAGATCTGTGTCGAAGCTAGCATCGACATAACCCTTTACGACGAGCTCTTCGTCACCTCCATAAATGAGAAACATGTCCTTAGTCCTTTTCAGGTACTTCAGGATATTCTTGACCGCTGTCCAGTGTTCCATGCCGGGATTACTTTGGTACCTTCCTACCAAACTTATGGCAAGGTTTACATCAGGTCTGGTACACAGCATAGCATACATGATAGACCCTATGGCTGAGGCATAGGGGACGACACTCATCTTTTCTCTATCTTCTGTCGTGGTCGGGCTTTGAGCCGTGCTCAATCTCGTACCTTGCAATACAGGCAAGAACCCCTTCTTTGACTGATCCATTTTGAACTTCTTCAATATCTTGTCAAGGTACGTGCTCTGTGAAAGACCAATGAGGCGTCTTGATCTATCTCTATAGATCTTGATGCCTAATATATAAGCAGCTTCACCAAGGTCCTTCATTGAAAAACACTTGTTCAAGTAGGCCTTTATGCTTTCCAAGAATTCTATATCATTTCCCATCAACAGTATGTCATCTACATATAATATGAGAAATGCTACAGAGCTCCCACTCACTTTCTTGTAAACACAGGCTTCTCCATAAGTCTGCATAAACCCAAACGCTTTGATCATCTCATCAAAACGAATGTTCCAACTCCAAGATGCTTGCACCAGCCCATAAATCGAGCGTTGGAGCTTGCACACCTTGTCAGCATTCTTAGGATCGACAAAACCTTTCGGCTGCATCATATACAATTCTTCCTTAAGGAAACCATTAAGGAATGCCGTTTTGACGTCCATTTGCCATATCTTATAATCATGGAATGCGGCAATTGCTAACATGATTCGGATGGACTTCAGCTTCGCTACGGGTGAGAAAGTCTCATCGTACTCAACCCCTTGAACTTGTCGATAACCCTTAGCGACAAGCCGAGCTTTATAGATGGTCACATTACCATCCGCGTCTGTCTTCTTCTTAAAGATCCATTTATTTTCTATGGCTCGCCGATCAACGGGCAAGTCAGTCAAAGTCCATACTTTGTTTTCATACATGGATCCTATCTCGGATTTCATGGCTTCCAGCCATTTGTCGGAATCCGGGCCCGCCATCGCTTCTTCATAGTTCGAAGGTTCACCGTTGTCTAACAACATGATTTCCAAGACAGGGTTGCCGTACCACTCTGGTGCGGAACGTGTCCTTGTGGACCTACGAAGTTCAGTAGCAACTTGATCTGAAGTTTCATGATCATCATCATTAACTTCCTCTCTAGTCGGTGCAGGCACCTCAGGAACATTTTCCTGTGTTGCGCCACTTTCCGGTTCAAGAGGTAATACTTCATCGAGTTCTACTTTCCTCCCACTTACTTCCTTCGACAGAAACTCTTTCTCTAGAAAGGATCCATTCTTGGCAACAAAGATCTTGTATTCGGATCTGAGGTAGAAGGTATACCCAATAGTTTCTTTAGGGTATCATATGAAGACGCATTTTTGCGGCTTGGGTTCGAGCTTTTCAGGTTGAAGTGTCTTGACATAAGCATCGCATCCCCAAACTTTTAGAAACGACAGCTTAGGTTTCTTCCCAAACCATAATTACGGTGTCGTCTCAACGGATTTCGACGGAGCCCCATTTAAAATGAATGCGGCAGTCTCTAAATCATAGCCCCAAAATGATAGAGGTAAATCGGTAAGAGACATCATAGATCGCACCATATCTAATAGAGTGCGATTACAACGTTCGGACACACCATTACGCTGAGGTGTTCTAGGCGGCGTGAGTTGTGAAACTATTCCACATTTTCTTAAGTGTGTGCCAAATTCATGACTCAAGTATTCTCCCCCACGATCTGATCGCAA
Source organism: Triticum urartu (assembly GCF_003073215.2). Taxonomy (NCBI): domain Eukaryota; kingdom Viridiplantae; phylum Streptophyta; class Magnoliopsida; order Poales; family Poaceae; genus Triticum; species Triticum urartu. Next base: position 22,346,008 of record NC_053022.1, read on the forward strand.
GAACTTGATTTTCCTGTCACGTTGATTCTCAGCCTCACTCTGAAATTCCTTGAACTTTTCAAAGGTCTCAGACTTGTGTTTCATTAAGTAGACATACCCATATCTACTCAAGTCATCAGTGAGGGTGAGAACATAACGATAGCCACCGCGAGCCTCAACACTCATTGGACCGCACACATCAGTATGTATGATTTCTAATAAGTTGGTTGCTCGCTCCATTGTTCCTGAGAACAGAGTCTTGGTCATTTTACCCATGAGGCATGGTTCGCACGTGTCAAATGATTCGTAATCAAGAGACTCCAAAAGTCCATCTGTATGGAGCTTCTTCATGCGTTTGACACCCATATGACCAAGGTGGCAGTGCCACAAGTATGTGGGACTATCATTATCAACTTTACATCTTTTGGTATTCACACTATGAATATGTGTAACATTACGCTCGAGATTCATTAAGAATAAACCATTCACCATCGGAGCATGACCATAAAACATATCTCTCATATAAATAGAACAACCATTATTCTCGGATTTAAATGAGTAGCCATCTCGAATTAAACGAGATCCTGATACAATGTTCATGCTCAAAGCTGGCACTAAATAACAATTATTGAGGTTTAAAACTAATCCCGTAGGTAAATGTAGAGGTAGCGTGCCGACAGCGATCACATCGACCTTGGAACCATTCCCGACGCGCATCGTCACCTCGTCCTTCGCCAGTCTTCGCTTATTCCGCAGCTCCTGCTTTGAGTTACAAATGTGAGCAACCGCACCGGTATCAAATACCCAGGAGCTACTACGAGTACTGGTAAGGTACACATCAATTACATGTATATCACATATACCTTTCGTGATGCCGGCCTTCTTGTCCGCTAAGTATTTGGGGCAGTTCCGCTTCCAGTGACCACTTCCCTTGCAATAAAAACACTCAGTCTCGGGCTTGGGTCCATTCTTTGGCTTCTTCCCGGCAGCTTGCTTACCGGGCGCGGCAACTCCCTTGCCGTCCTTCTTGAAGTTCTTCTTACCCTTGCCTTTCTTGAACTTAGAGGTTTTATTCACCATCAACACTTGATGTTCCTTTTTGACTTCTACCTCTGCTGATTTCAACATTGAATATACCTCAGGAATGGTCTTTTCCATCCCCTGCATATTGAAGTTCATCACAAAGCTCTTGTAGCTCGGTGAAAGCGACTGAAGGATTCTGTCAATGACCGCATCATCCGGGAGATTAACTCCCAGCTGAGTCAAGCGGTCATGCAACCCAGACATTCTGGGTATGTGCTCACTAACAGAACTATTTTCCTCCATCTTACAGCTGAAGAACTTGTCGGAGACTTCATATTTCTCGACCCGGGCATGAGCTTGGAAAACCATTTTCAGCTCTTCGAACATCTCATATGCTCCATGTCGCTCAAAACGCTTTCGGAGCCCCGGTTCTAAGCTGTAAAGCATGCCGCACTGAACGAGGGAGTAATCATCAGCACGTGTCTGCCAAGCGTTCATAACGTCTTGTTCTGCAGGGAAAGCAGGTGCTTCACCTAGCGGTGCTCTAGGACATAATCTTTCTTGGCAGCTATGAGGATGATCCTTAGGTTCCGGACCCAGTCCGTATAGTTGCTGCCATCGTCTTTCAGCTTGGTTTTCTCTAGGAACGTGTTGAAGTTGAGGACAAAGTTGGCCATTTGATCTACAAGACATATTGTAAAGATTTTAGACTAAGTTCATGATAATTAAGTTCATCTAATCACATTATTCAATGAACTCCCACTCAGATAGACATCCCTCCAGTCATCTAAGTATAACATGATCCGAGTCAACTAGGCCGTGTCCGATCATCACGTGAGACGGACTAGTCAACATCGGTGAACATCTTCATGTTGATCGTATCTTCTATACGACTCATGCTCGACCTTTCGGTCTACTGTGTTCCGAGGCCATGTCTGTACATGCTAGGCTCGTCAAGTCAACCTAAGTGTTTGCATGTGTAAATCTGTCTTACACCCGTTGTATGTGAACGTTGGAATCTATCACACCCGATCATCACGTGGTGCTTCGAAACAACGAACTGTCGCAACGGCGCACAGTTAGGGGGAACACTTTCTTGAAATTATTATGAGGGATCATGTTCTTTACTACCGTCGTTCTATGTAAACAACATGCAAAAACATGATAAACATCACATGCAATCAAATAATAGTGACATGATATGGCCAATATCATATAGCTCCTTTGATCTCCATCTTGGGGCTCCATGATCATCTTGTCACCAGCATGACACCATGATCTCCATCATCATGATCTCCATCATCGTGTCTCCATGAAGTTGCTCGCCAACTATTACTTCTACTACTAAGGCTAACACGTTTAGCAATAAAGTAAAGTAATTTACATGGCGTTTCTCAATGACACGCAGGTCATACAAAAATAAACACAACTCCTATGGCTCCTGCCGGTTGCGATACTCATCGACATGCAAGTCGTGATTCCTATTACAAGAACATGATGTCATACATCACATATATATCATTCATCATTCATCACAACTTTGGCCATATCACATCACATGACACTTGCTGCAAAAACAAGTTAGACGTCCTCTAATTGTTGTTGCAAGTTTTACGTGGCTGCAATAGGGTTCTAGCAAGAACGTTTTCTTACCTACGCCAAAACCACAACGTGAATTGCCAATTTCTATTTACCCTTCATAAGGACCCTATTCATCCAATCTGATCCGACTAAAGTGGGAGAGACAGACACCCGCCAGCCACCTTATGCAACTAGTGCATGTCAGTCGGTGGAACCGGTCTCACGTAAGCGTACTTGTAAGGTTGGTCCGGGCCGCTTCATCCCACGATGCCGCCGAATCAAGATAAGACTAGTAACGGCAAGCAAATTGACAATATCGACGCCCACAACTACTTTGTGTTCTACTCGTGCATAGTAACTACGCATAGACCTAGCTCATGATGCCACTATTGGGGAACGTTGCAGAAAACAAAAAAAATTCCTACATTTCACCAAGATCAATCTATGGAGTCAACTAGCAAAGAGAGGAGAGAGCATCTACATACCCTTGTAGATCGCGAGCGGAAGCGTTCGAGAGAACGGGGATGATGGAGTCGTACTCGTCGTGATCCAAATCACCGATGACCAAGTGCCGAACGGACGGCACCTCCGCGTTCAACACATGTACGGAGCGGATGACGTCTCCTCCTTCTTGATCCAGCAAGGGGGAAGGAGAGGTTTATGAAGATCCAGCGGCACGACGGCGTGGTGGTGGATGCAGCAATGATCGCAGCAGGGCTTCGCCGAGCTTCTGCGAGAGGGAGAGGTGTAGCAGGGGAGAGGGAGGCGCCAAGACTTGAGGTGTTGCTGCCCTCCCTCCCCTCCCCCCTTTATATATGCCCCCTAGGGGGGTGCGCCGGCCCTAGGAGATGGGATCTCCTAGGGGGGCGGCAGCCAAGGGGGTGGAGTACCCCCCAAGGCAAGTGGAGGCGCCCCATCCCCTAGGGTTCCCAACCCTAGGCGCATGGGGGGCCCAAGGGGGGGCGCACCAGCCCACCAGGGGCTGGTTCCCCTCCCCACTTCAGCCCATGGGGCCCTCCGGGATGGGTGGCCCCACCCGGTGGACCCCCGGGACCCTTCCGGTGGTCCGGTACAATACCGGTGACCCCCGAAACTCTCCCGATGGCCGAAACTGCACTTCCTATATATAATTCTTCACCTCCGGACCATTCCAGAACTCCTCGTGACGTCCGGGATCTCATCCGGGACTTCGAACAACTTTCGGGTTACTGCATACTCATATCTCTACAACCCTAGTGTCACCGAACCTTAAGTGTGTAGACCCTACGGGTTCGGGAGACACGTAGACATGACCGAGACGGCTCTCCGGTCAATAACCAACAGTGGGATCTGGATACCCATGTTGGCTCCCACATGCTCCACGATGATCTCATCGGATGAACCACGATGTCGAGGATTCAATCAGTCCGTATACAATTCCCTTTGTCAATCGGTACGTTACTTGCCCGAGACTCGATCGCCGTAATGCATGATCCCATGATCAACCACTTGATCACTTTGAGCTCATTGTGATGATGCATTACCGAGTGGGCCCAGAGATACCTCTTTGTCATACGGAGTGAGAAATCCCAGTCTCGATTCGTGCCAACCCAACAGACACTTTCGGAGATACCTGTAATGTACCTTTATAGTCACCCAGTTACGTTGTGACGTTTGGCACACCCAAGGCACTCCTACGGTATCCGGGAGTTGCACAATCTCATGGTCTAAGGAAATGATACTTGACACTCAGAAAAGCTACAGCAAACGAACTACACGATCTTTGAGCTAAGCTTAGGATTGGGTCATGTCCATCACATCATTCTCCTAATGATGTGATCCCGTTATCAATGATATCCAATGTCCATAGTTAGGAAACCATGACTATCTTTTGATCAACGAGCTAGTCAACTAGTGGCTCACTAGGGACGTGTTGTGGTCTATGTGTTCACACATGTATTACGATTTCCGGATAACACAATTATAGCATGAACAATAGACAATTATCATGAACAAAGAAATATAATAATAACCATTTTATTATTGCCTCTAGGGCATATTTCCAACAGATGGTAGTTGGGAGACCAGGTTATAGGATCGATTGCCGTACTATCAAGGGGGGCTCTCGATGAGAGCTCAAACCATTGCATCCTTGCATCATCTTTCTTGGTTCTTGTTTGGTTCTCTTTGAGAGTCTTAGAGCTTGTTTGGTCGTATCATTCGCTGAGAGCTCAAACCATTGCATCCTTGCATCATCTTTCTTGGTTCTTGTTTGGTTATCTTCGAGAGTCTTAGAGCTTATGGTCATCTTGATGACAAGCTCGAGTTCATCGAAAACGGAGTTCACTCGCATCTTCTATGATGTTTTCGATGTTGGAGGTTTTTGCCGGTTCTTCTCGGTAGGAGGTTTCTCTCCTCTATTTGTTGGCATACCTCCCCTGCCTCTTCTTACTATAACCTCCCCTGTTTTGATGCTACTCGTTGTCTTGTTTCAACAAGCTTGAGTTTTCTCAATTCGGAGCTCATATGCAGAAGTTATGGCAGTTCTGGTTTTCTTGAGTGTGGTTTTTGTCAGGGTCCCAGCGGTAGTACCGCTGAGGAGTCATAAGCGGCAGTACCGCTTCGCAGCGGTAGTACCGGCGGTGACTCCGCAGCAGTACTACCGTTGGCTTACCAGGTCCCTACCGCGTCGATTCGAGGGGTCTTTTTCTGTGTCGGATTGTGCGGTACCTCGCTGCGGCAGTAGTGGCTCCTTAGCGGCAGTACCGCCCTTCCTCCGCGGTAGTACCGCCTGGTTCCCTCTTTCCCTTTACCCTTCGTTCTGTGCGGCAGTACCGCCGAAGGGTGCGGTAGTACCGCTTAACCCAGCGGTAGTACCGCTGTCTCCTGCGGTACTACCGCCCCAAGGTTCATGTTTTGTTGCTCCTTTTCCCTGTTTCTTCCACCTGAGCGGTAGTACCGCTCGTGTGCGGGCTGAGCACATAACTGTTGGATTTTCCCCCTCCTATAAAAGGGGGTCTTCTTCCCAATGAACCTTATCCTTTGAGCTCGTGTTCTTCCCCCATTGTTGACCTTCTTCGAGCTTGCTAACTCTCAATCCCTCCATGGATTCTTTCTAGTTTTTGAGGGAAAAGAGAGAGGAGATCTAGATCCACATTTCCACCAATCACTTTCTCCTCTATGTGAGGGGAACCCCTTGGATCTAGATCTTGGAGTTCTTGGTGTTCTCTTTCTTGTTCTTCCTCTCATTTTCCTCCCTAGCATTAGTTGCTTCGGTGGGATTTGAGAGAGAAGGACTTGGGCACTCCGTGTGCCCTTGCCATTGCATTTGGTGCATCGGTTTGAGTTCTCCACGTGATACGTGGAAGTTACAAGTTGAGAAGCTTATTACTCTTGGGTGCTTGGTACCCTTGAGCTTGTTCCTCTTGGGTGCTTGGGCGCCCTAGACGGTTGTTGGTGTTCGGAGCTCAATCATTGTGGTGCAAAGCTCCGGGCAAGCGTCGGGGTCTCCAATTAGGTTGTGGAGATCGCCCCGAGCAATTTGACGGGTACCGGTGACCGCCCCCAAGGGTTGCCAAAGTGTACGGGTTCGGTGACCGCCCCCAAGGGTTGCCATTTGTACGGGTTCGGTGACTGCCCTCAAGGGTCCCTTAGTGGAATCACGGCATCTTGCATTGTGCGAGAGCGTGAGGAGATTACGGTGGCCCTAGTGGCTTCTTGGGGAGCATTGTGCCTCCACACCGCTCCAAACGGAGATTAGCATCCGCAAGGGTGTGAACTTCGGGATACATCGTCGTCTCCTCGTGCCTCGGTTATCTCTTACCCGAGCCCTTTACTTATGCACTTTACTTTGTGATAGCCATATTGTTTCTTGTCATATATCTTGCTATCACATAGTTGCTTATCTTTCTTAGCATAAGTTGTTGGTGCACATGGGTGAGCCTAGTTGTTTTAGGTTTTGTGCTTGGCAAATTAACCGCTAGGTTTATTCCGCATTTCTTCAAGCCTAAACCGTAATTATTTTAAAACGCCTATTCACCCCCCCTCTAGTCGACATCCACGATCTTTCACCGGTACATAATACATAATATACTCCCTCCGTTCCATAATATAAAATTGCTTTTTAAGCTAACATACTTGGAAAACGATGTTATATTGTGGGACGAAGGGAGTAGTTTATTAGGAGAAGGAAGTTGATGGCCCACATTTTAGATCATAATATAATTTTATGTTGCATTAAAATAAAAATCTTCAAGAAAAATCTCAAAAAAACCTTCAAAAAGAATTCAAATAGCATGCACATTTCAAGAGCAAAAATACATGTTATTTATTACTACTATGCTCAATATATCTGAAGTTTCAAAAACTTTTGACAATATTTTTTGGTTTCAACAGCGGTATATAATATCTATTGTATGAATTCTATAATCCATATTTACAACTTTTTCTCAATATATAATTGTCATTTTGAAATAACATAGATGCTGGTTCAAAAAAATTTAGAGGAGTTTAGAAATCTATAGAGAACTTCTTTAAGACTAGGGTGTGGTAAACTCGGCTCGCAGTAGTTGGTGATGTGGACATGCTTATTTCATTTCAAAACAAGACATGTAATTCATGCATCATCTTTTTCCTTTAATCCAAAGCATGAAGCTTCACCTTAGCTGTTAGTTCTTTGTCTTATTCTTTTTTTTTCATATTTTTATGGGTATTTTGTTTTATTATCATGTTGAAAAATAGGGCCTATTGGCAAACACATCGTTATGTGCAGCGGAAATGTGGTGTGAATGAAATAAGATACAAATAACAAGAGAACATATGCACTTGGTACGCAAGTAGTGTAAAGCAAGAAAGAAAATAGTATGCATGCTTGTAGTGTAAAGCAACATGAAAATAACAATTATTTTATCCATGTAAAGCCAAATGAGGATTAATTATTATTGATGGATGTTCCTTTATAATTAACCTATTCATCACAAGTTTTATATTGGACGTTAGATGTACTTTATAGAAAATCTTTATTAATAAGATATACCTATAAGGAACCATGGCCTATGCTTTCGATTATTGTAGACCATGCGTACTAGATCTTCCATGGACATTCTTGTGACCACACTGACAACAACGAGAGTACGATCGATCATGATGTGGGCTTTTAGATTGACTAATGCCAAGTAATGAATTAGACCAGGTGTGTACCACTCTAGTTGAGCTACAAAAACTAGTAGTTTTCGCATAAATAGTATTGTGTACTTAACTAGAGACATATCAACTGCTATCCGCAAGAGATATAGATGCATCACTTGTGTGTCAATATGTTCTTTAGAACTCTAGAGGTGATTTGGAGCAGCCAGCGGCATGCACACACTTTGTGGATGATGTCCTGCAACTGATGATCTCTGTGTGTCTCCTCTCAATGATATGAAGGGATGGGGGTGAAGTACTCAATCCAGGGGAGGTGGGACCACTTGGTAAGAGTGCTGGCATGAGCGCCCCCTTACCAAGTGTCTTCTTCTCCTCTAGAAGCCTCTGCGCGACTGCTCTTTCTCCCAGCTAATCGTTGCTTTCTATGTTAGGTACTTGGGGTTATTATCACGCCAAATAGCTTGATTCACCTGTATATTAAAATTCACATCTTTAATACTTTGATTCTTTCCTTCATTAAGATCTTGGGTGAATCACACAAAGAAAGGTGCGCACACGCAATAAAAATCTGAAAACTCTACAATTATTATGCAAAATAAAAAGTAAAATATGATGCAAAATTGGACTCAGCAGTGGACCACACATCTGCGCCGTGACTCAAAAACTTGGTTTTGCATAGCCCACACATCTTCGTGTTTGCTTTAAGTTTTGTATAGTGGAACTTACTACGGTAGGCGATTATAGTTTATTTATTCATAAGTCGTTAAGCTCTGTTGTACAAAACTTAAGGTGGACAAGAAGTTAGTGTGGGATGTGCAAAATCAAATTTTCGAATCGCGCAACAGATGTGCAGTTCATAGTGTGTGCGCCCTCCCTTGTGTGCCCCTGCGAAGTTCTCCTGGAAGTCTCGGAGGATACTAAAACTGTCAAATCTTATTTATTTTCTAGATCACTACTTTAGTGATCTAAACACTCTTATATTTCTTTACAGAGGGTGTACTTGTTTACATGGCGTATAAGCCTGCAAATTATGGACCAGCTACTAACCAAGCACAACGATTGACATAAATGAAACATAAAAAATGTCCTTTCCTTGTTTATAAGTATACTTTCTTATTAATGTTGCAATGTTTTCTTACCTATATATTATCAATTTGGAGGAAATGGAGGAAAGTATCGAAAACATATAAATAAACATAGTTTTTTGGTACTCCCTCCGGTCTTTTTTAGTCTGCATATAAGTTTCGTCCGAAGTCAAATTATCTCTATTTTGACCAAACTTGCAGAAAAAATATCAACATTCACAATGCCAAATCTATATTGTTAGATTCATTGTGATATATAGTTTCATAATATATAATTTTTGTATTGTAGATGTTGATGTTTCTTAATATAAATTTGGTCAAACTTTGTAAAGTTTGACTTGACAAAAATCTAATACACATAGAAAATTGACCATAGGGAGTACATAATACATAAATCATTTTATTAGGAAAAGGAAAGGTGCAAACGCACATTTTAGATCATAATATGATTTGATCTTGCCTTAAAATAAAAATCTTCAAACAAATTCTAAGAAAAATCTCTAAAAGGAATTCAAATAGCATGTACGTGTCTAGAGAAAAAATAAAAAAATATTTATTACTCCTATGTTCAAAGTATAAGATGTTTTAGAGTTTTTGACAATCAGAGATTTTTTTTGGTTCACCATTGGTATAGAAATAATATATATTGTATAAAATCTATAATTGTTATTTACAATTTTTTCATAATACATAATTATCATTTTTCAATAACACAGATAGTGGTTTACAAAACAAATTGAGAGGAGTTAACAAATTTATTGGGAACTTCTTTAAGAGTAGGGTGTGGTAAACTCAGGTGGCATTAGCCGGCGATTTGGACATGCTTCTTCTTTCCTGAACAAGGCACGTAATGCATGCATCGTCTTTTTCTTTCAATGCAAGACATGTAGCTTCACCTTAGTTGTTAATTCATTTTTCTTCTTTTTTGTTATCGTCTCTGTTTGCAGGTATTTGTTTTGTTATCTTCTTGAGAAATAGGGCCTGCTGAAAAACACGTCGTTATGTGCAAAGGAAAATTTGCAGTGAATGAAAGAAGACTATAAATAACACGAGCACAAATACACTTGGTACACATGCAGTGTAAAGCAAGGAAAAAAATAGCATTGATGCATCTAGTGTAAAGAAAAAAGGAGATAATAATGAATATATCAATGTAAAGCAAAATGAGGCTTAATTATTGATGGATGGTCCTTTCTAATTAACTCATTCATCATGAGTTTTATTTTCATGTATAGGAAATCGTTATTTGTAAGATATACCTATAAGCAGGGACATTCTAGTGAGTAGTGACCACAGTGCACAGTAATGATTGTACGATCGATCATGATGTGCGCTTGTACATTGACCAATGCCACTAGGTGTGCAGCACTCTAGTTGAGCTACAGTAGCTAGTAGTTTTCGCGCAACTAATATTGTGTACTTAACTAGAGACATACCAGCTGTTATATACAGGAGACAGAAACGCATGACTTATGTGTCGAGACATTCTCCAGAAGTCTAGAGGAGTGTTTTTTTTTTTTTTTTTTGCGGGCGAGTCCAGAGGAGATTGGAGCACGCAGGAGTGACTGAGGCTCTGTGTTGTTGTATGGGTTAAGCGTTAGGTACTGTTAGCAGCAGTAGCGGCAGACTGGAATCCCACTTTTTAGTTTTCCAAAACTTGGCAAACTAGACAAGTCCTTTGTTCTCCTACCGTTTGGTAATGGAATCCTAGTGGTGTCCCCCATTTATTTTCTTCAACATGAACACCATACATGCCACATTTCTCTACTTCTTTTTCACACAAAATACATTTCTCTACTTTTTTTTCTGGAGGAATAATATATCTCCCCAATTTTTCTTCATCTTGAGGGGATAACATATTTCCCTATATTCATAAGGTTTTTTATCTGCCGGTCTGAGTTTTATTTTAATATGGGCAGCAGAGTTTTTCTCTTTCAGCAATAGCGGAGCTTTTTTATATGCATGGGCGGTAGGGTTATCGCCCTTGGAGGATATAAAGCTCACGTCGGCCCGTCCAACCGATTACAGTACTGAGTAATCATGCTGCGGGCCCATGGAGCGCCTGGGCTGGCTTCGGCCCACGGAACACGTGCTGTACCAGACCGGCCTGTCCCACCCATGACGTCAGCCTCTCCTGCCTGTCCCTTCAGGCTCAGGCATCGCCACTGTCACGAGTCTAACTTTTCATCTTGCTACTTGCTAGGTTCAAAAAAACCTAGGACCTTCAGCAATTTCCACGGCGAAAGATTATTATCACCATCTTTTCCCAAAATGTCTGAAAAACCTAGGATCTTCGACAAAACCATCGCAATCCTAAAATGACACAATTTCTTGGGGTTAATCACACTCGACACTCCCCCTCACGCCAAGGCCCTAGGGGTTCGGATTTGAGATGTGACCGCCACGTGCGGAAATGACACAACACCCGTCGACTATATTATTTCCAAACTTTGAGAGATTCAAAGTGTAAACCCTAGACCTCCTGCTGCAAGGACAAATGGCGTCGGATCGGACTACGCTGCGGTTGAGGTACAGTTTCGACACGTTGCTGCCCGGTGGCTTGTCACTTGTCAGGCACTGCAGAGACGAGCTTGTTACTACAGCAACCCCGACTAAGCCTACATCAATCAGTAACTTGTACTGCTAGATATATAGATTTGGGAACTATATGGCGACCAGGCAGATATATAATAAGCCATGAACAGCAAGCATACTGTGCTTGGTACCCTACAAACAAAAAGGGGTGCAGAATTGCATAAAATTATAGGACATTATATGGCTGACCTCTGTACTCTGCAGCAAGGCAAGTGCACAAAGCCTGCAGTACAGCTCACCTAACTCGAGACCAGCAGCACATGAACAAGATCAGAGACCCACCATCACAACTAAGCAGACATACAAATAAGTCCGCAATAGTGAATGGCATCTCGTTCAAATACTGTGCTTGTCATCCTAGAAAGTACCAACGACGATCAAGGGCGCACATTGCAGATACATAAAAAAATGACAGGATGGGCCTTTGTTTCTGTTTTAGCAAGAAGGCAAGAGCACACAGCCTAGAAGGCGTCGATTTCGTTGTCGATGGAGAAGGGAATGATTGCAACCGAGACAAGCTGAAGAACGATCTGCATAGCAGTGTAGGGCACATAACCCAGATCAGCAGATGGACAAGGTCCAAGACCTACTCATGAAGATCTTTTTTTAGGAAATGAGCAGCACATCGTTAGCTGTTCTACCCAACTTCTGATAAGAGAATATATAAACAAGAAGCTGCAAGTTCTAATGATAATATTTCCCCCAAAATGACACAAGCTCATGACGATGATGGCGGTGGCGGTGGCGGTGGTGGAGGTGGCGTCGATACAAGGTCATGACGATGATGGCGGTGGCGGTGGTGGTGGTGGAGGTGGTGTCGATGGTCCCCTTGGCTCATTGCCTTGCTGGTGATCCTTTCCAGCAACCTTCTCGTCCAAGACATCCTTCAGCCCTTCCTGGTAGGTCTCCACATAGTTCTTCACTGCACTCGTGTAGGTAGAGGCGCGTGTCATGTATATGCGCCGCAGCGCAGGCTTCAGGGTCTCCGCCCCGCCCTTTGCTGCCACTGCAAGATCCTCAAGCAAACTAGGCTCACTTTTAGTTTTCCCGTCCTTGGTGCTGTTAGGCTCAGATTCCTCTTTGACCTTCTTGTAATCATTTGGCCTGAGCTCGGGACCGATGTCCCTGACCCAGGAAGCCCCATAGAGCCTGGTTGCCTCCTTGAGGATACACCATTTCTCTTTCAGTGTGAGCTTAGGACGCCTCTTGGTGCCCGGAGGGTCTGGCAGAGAAGATGGGAAGGCGATCTCTTTAAGATCATACCTCACGTAATCGTACAACTTCCTGCAAACAACTCTGAACTTCATGCTACTTGATTGCACCTACAGCAACCTCCTTAGGGGGATCGACGATTAATTAACCTGCACAGCTACAAGAAGAGCATAGTGTATCAAGTCTTTGGACTAGGAATATCAAAGAAAAGACAATAAGACGGAACACAGTGAAATTGCTGCGAATGGTAAGCCTGCACTCAGGATGCGATGTGGCAGGAAATTTTATGGAAACCATGTGCGAGTTTAAAGTAATTAACTGGATGTCCTGCAAACGACAAAGCACCCATTCAGTGTGTTCATTACAGAGGGACTTTATCAAACACCTTGCCTACATAAGCAAAGTAAAGAGAGTCCACGGATTTAGCTAAGCGTTAAGCAAGCAAACCACTCATCAGGCTATAAGTTCAGCTAGAATGGACGCTCTCTTATACAGAACGTAACAGAAGATCACAAACCCATACCACGTGAATACAGACCCATACTGCATGAAATGATCAGACTGGAAGTGTAGGCTCAGTTTCTGGACAGAGAAATTAACGAACTGCTCGGGAAGTAAGCCTAGAAAGAAGGTCGCCTCCTTGAGTCCTAGAGGCAACGTCGGCCTCGGTGACACCCCCAGAGCCCAGAGTCGACGCCGAGCGAGTGGGAGGCGATTTAGCAGGAGGAGAGGGGCAGTGACAGTGAATGTCATCTGAGCCTTTTCGGGGGAGTGGGATGGTATCAATCAGGGTGCAAGTGGGAGAGGGCTGTCCGCGTGGCCACTAATCACAGCCTGAACTAAAAATTGCAGGATTACAAAACTAGCAGCAAACACTTGTTCATCTCCAGCGCTTAGACAGAGCCACTGGATCAACTCCAAGATGGGGAAACTGAAGCACACAAGATCCAACCTTTCCTAGTCAAGCAAGCCCTGGATAATTAGACATGTGAGTCAAACAACATTTTTTAGTTTAGTTAAGGTGAAACTGCATTAAGATTGGTGTGGATCGCAGAAAGTTAAACTGAAGTCAAGTTAATTAACAAGTTGTTGTCCCCTAATCCCCTCTCCCTGTTTCCATGTGGCTACTCTTCTCCATCGCTGGCAGCTACTCTCTCCCGCACCTTCTCCAACACTGATTGACATTGCAAACAGCATTCGGCAATCACAAAAAGCACGCAGTAGGTGCAGCTAAAACAAGAGAAAGAAGCATGAAGCTTGCAGAGGGCGAGCTTTTGGGCCGGTGGCCATTGATGATCAGGAGGAGGGGTATGAAACGAACCACCGCTGTCGGGTCTTGGGTGGCAGAGCAGGGCTAGGGGGGAGATGGGTGAGGAAGGGGGAGGACGCAGTGGGAGACTGCAGGATCAAGTGTGTCCGGTTGTAGAAGACAGAGCTATTATTTTTAAAGAATAGTACTAAGTCTGTTAATAGTAGATCATTTTGTAACACTGTTTGGCATGCTCTGAAGAGAAACAATTCTGCCTTCCATATACAACAGTTCTTGCAGAAGGAAAAAAGAAGATGATCAGTCTCATGATTCACATTAAGATGCTATGCTCGAGCCAGCCAAGTGCTTTTACAGAACAAATCCTCATCTTGGCCATCGGCAAATAAAGAAGAAATGACGGCCCACCAGTGTAAGGACCTCGCGAGACAGATTTTATTTATGTAATTCTCTCCGGGCTCCTCCCCCGGCAGCCAGTTTTTTGGCCGTGCCGATTTTACCATTTGTGAATATATGCACACTCTTCATTATTAATATACGACAGGTTCTTGAAGTTGTTTTGAGTATGATTTAATCCGCACGTGTTAGAAATAACCTGTTGAAGCAGTTCATATCTGCTCCCACAGTTCGGGCTCCAGATTCGTAATGCTAGATGGTTTAAAAAACATACTATCAAGGTTACGAAATCTAGGACCGGACACAGCATGACTACATGGGCATGGGCATGGGCATGGGCATGGCGATAAAGGTAGCAAACCATTTGTGGCTCCACGCAACAGAACATCCGCAGGGAAGCATTTGACCGAACACCTTGCCTTCATATCAGAGCATGTCCTTCGTCTATTAATCATCTAACCAGAAACCTCGGCTTCACAAGGAAACGCAACGTGGCTGGATCGCAGAAACTAAAGGAGCAACCAATTAAGTGGGACTCGAACGTCGTCGAGCTCTAGATTTTCGGACGGAGTGGAAAATCAGCTCGCGAGAGATGCAAACCTGGCGGTGGTGCGCCGAAGCGACTAGGAGGATGCTCGTCCGCGCCGTCGCTGGGGAGGGAAAGGCCGAAGGAGGAGAATCCACGGCGCCTTCTTTCTTCCGAGAGTCGGCGCGGAGAGGCGACGGCTGCGGCGCCGGCGAGCCTGGCGCGCGTTCCGGCAGGTTGTATTTGTTTTTTTCCTTGGAAATGATTTGTAACAGGGAGCCCCGCTTAATACGTGGCTTAAATGGGCCGGCCCGCCCAACCTGGTTCTCCTCCTCTTTCTTCTTCTTTGCTCCCTGGGCGGCTGAGTCGACGTGACACACTACGGTATCATCAACGGGTTTCTACGTTTTTATTTTCTACCATTTCCTTTCTTCTTTCTCTCTTTAGTTTTTTTAATTCGAGACACTTTTTAAAATACACTAATATTCCAAGATTAGATAAAACATAATAGAGTAGTAATATTCAACAAAATTTAGTAAGTTATAAGAATTTTTAATATGCATGAACATTTTATAAATCAAGGTCATTTTTTGAAAATACAAACATTTTATTAAATTCGTCGATAGTTTTAGAATTTGAGGACATTTGTTTGCGAACAAGAACCATTTCAAATTTTATGAATATTTTTTGTCAATTGATTGTTAGAATTTTGATTTTTTTAACCTTTTTAATTATATTAATGACAGCAGAAGAGGCTCCTACTGTGAAATTACTGAAGATCACAGGGGACATTTTGTCCCAAGAGAAAGGGTCCTTGGACAAAAGAACAAACTATGCACGGACCCATAACAATTAAAAAGTGTCTAAAAATGTCTGAAGGGGGGATTAACCCTCAACGCAAGAATAGTGAGCTGTTGCTTAAACATAATAAGCCAATTATCATTGCAAGGAGGAATTCCCTCGACGTAGCAGCGGTTCTTTTGATTCCAAATATTCCATGGCCCAAGGATCAATATCTCTTTGAATAGTTGTCGACGCCAACATTGAGCCGCATGTTCAATCATACCCTAGAGACCCAATTCATACTTTGATGGTATAACCCACGTCACCCCAAAAACAATCCAATTGTCTGGGACCAAGGGGTCAAGGTGCATCTAATCAAGACAACTCAATGGATTAGTCAAGTTGGCACTAGCTTCCAAAGATAATGGCAAGAAGAACTAAGACTCCGGGGTATGTTTTGCATGAATTGGCAAATGGAGACATCCTCGGTGCACGCAAAAGAGTACAAATGATCGTATACCTCTTATAAAGGTTAATTTTCTTCACAAACATCTTGCCAGAGAAGCACATCGTCCTAGCATTATTGAAGCATGTGGACATCCCTCTGTATGTATCAATTAGAGAGAACGTGTCATGCCAACGGAAGGAACCACCAACGGGCATGGCATGGGACTACCTTCAGTGTAGTATTTATCCCAGATAAGCATCACTCCAGGAATGCCATGTTTGTGCATAAGTTTATGAATGAATTTGGAGCCTCATTTTGGACCTTGAGATCAACCACTCGGGGACTACCTTTTTTCTTAGGGAAACACACCAAACTCCAAGAGGCTAAATAGTGGTTGCAGACCTCCCAGTTAGCCACATTGTGACACAAGCAGTGCCTACGCACCCGATCAAAGTGATCAATGAGTTTGAATAGCAGTTTCAACACACACATAGAGAAAGATGTCAAGCATGAAAGCACGGAATTAATGAAATGAATATGACAACCATAAGTTAGCCAGAATGTCGCGCTCGGGAGTTGACGTTCAGTATTGTGAACAAGAGGCATAAGCTCGGTGATCGTTTGGCGAGTGGTGCCAAGAGGAAGCCCGGGCTAAGTACATGCCATGCGAGTGGTGAGTGGTGCAAAAGTATATAACCAAGAAGTCTTCGTCCGCAGGTTGATCAATAGTGAGATTCGAAATACCTTCATGCCAAGCATTATTGATCAAGGATTTGAGCAAGTCAGTTGTGAGGACAAACAGTAGAGGAGAGAGGGTGTTATCCTTGTAAACTCCTCATTTGCAATGAACTTCAATGCGCGGTACTCCACTGTGAAGAATAGCAGATGAACCAAATTCAAGGATCAATTCCATCCAACGAAGCCATATATCATCAGAACCACAATAATGCAAAATTTCCAAAATGGAGGAATGCTCGGTTGTATCGAAGGCTTTGTCAAATTCTTATTTAAGTACCACAATCTCCCTCCCAGATGTTTTGTGTTGATAAAATGCCCAACCCAGGCAATCTTGGATGGTACAACGATGGCTCCATTTTATGATTGTTTTCCGAGGGTAGTCGGCTAAACCATGGTTCTGTTGATTTTTTTTCCTATTTACTAATAATTGTTTGCCAAAAATATAAAAACCATGTTTCATTTTTTTCAAGAGCAAACATTTTTAGAAGGAACAAGAGATGTATTTGGATAATAGAGGAGGAGATGGACAACTTTCCAATTGGAAAGCTCTTCATTTGACGCAACCATCGAAGGAAATGACGTGTGGTACAAGCATCACCGCTCATACCGCTCCTCGTACCAGGTGGAGCCACCTCCCCCTCATCTATACAAGAAAACTTCCATGTTGACAACATAGAGCGAAGAACAACAGATTAACCACGGATCGTGACCATGGCAGAGAGGAGAGATTCAGAGGAGAAATTACTTCACATAGAAACGTCTTGGCTCCCGCTACAACATAATCGTCCATTCCATCATCGGAGAGAGAATCAAACTTGTAAGGTTGTCGTTTGTAGAGTCTATTCGTATTTTGATCTAGAGACTAAGATTGGTTTAATCATTCATCTCTGTGTGTGGTTGTTATCCTTCTCCCATGCGCAAGTAATTCCCCAGGCTAACTTGATTTAACAACCTATAAAAACCAAAGTAGGATGGCCAAAAACTATCAAAATGAAAAAAGCCCATGTTTTGCAATGGAACTGTGACGCCTCAAGACTGACGCTCCAGATGCTTTTCATGTTTTGCGTGTCAGCTCTGTTATTTATTTGTTTGCTGCATTTCATCATGTCATCAACGCATCATGCGCATTGCACCGGCACTCCGTTGCCGTCATGTTTTCAAAACTTGCATCCGTTCGGGTCTCCTAGTTCCTTCCGTTGTCGTTCTGAGCCTAGACACACTCGCACACGCCCACGGCACGTCCGAAATATTATTTTATAAGTGGCGATAAAATGTTTTCGGAATGGGATGAAAGTTGGCGTGCGGTGTTGTTATGTTGTCAGTAGGCCACCTGCCAAGTTTATCGCATTCGGAGCCCGTTTGATAGCCCAACCGTTAAACATATAGCGGCACTATCCGCTCGATGCTACATTTTTGAGTTAATAAAAGCGCCCTTTATCGAAAAAAACATATAGCGGCACTGTAGCTAGTCTATTGTCGGACGTTTTTGGTCTCCGGAAACTGCTGCCGGGCCTCTCTCTCTTTTCTCTTCCACGGCCCAAGGCCTCTCTCCACAGCCCACTACCATCCTCTAGGCCCAACCTACCCCTCCTTGCGTCCGAAACCGTCCGATCGTGATCGGAGGGCTCCGAAACCCCTAATCCTAGCCCCCCTTTCTATAAATAGATCCCCATCTTGTCTATTTTGGAACCCTAGCCTAGCCTAGCCCCTACCCTTCCCGATCCTGCAGCCGCCACCCTCGCTTCAATTTCGGATGTGTTTGGTTAGAGGGAGATGTTAAGGTGGATATGGGAATCCCTATCCAGTTGGATAGGGATAGCCAATTTTTCTGTTTGGTTGTGTGGATAAAGTTAGCCCATATTTTGTTTGGTTAGAAGGATGAATCATGGTTGGGGATAGCCATTTTTCTGTTTGGTTGGTGGGTGAGGCTAGCCCATTTTTCAATATGAGGCAATCAAATATGATACAAAAACATTGTAGAAAGAAGCAATCATACCCAAACAAACTCATCAGTGGTACAAACTAAATGTTAACTTCAATACACATCATAGTTCAACATTTCCATATATAAAACACAAGTGCATAGAGCACATAGTTCGACATTCCATATAGTAGTAGATCAAATCTATATAGTTATACAACCCATGCATAGTTCAATGTTTTGGTTGTAATCAAAAGAACAAGTCCATACAACCCATAGCTCCATTGTTGGTTGTCATCAAAAGCATAAAGTTAAACACCCATATAAGATCAGCATGCTTCAGCTTCAGGAAAGGTACTCTTCACATACCTAGAGACCCAAATCTTTCTTTGAACACCCCCAGGACCTTGAATGCCGTTGCAACACGAGGATTGTCAACCAAATAGGCATAGTAATGAGCAAGGGAATCCACATCAAAGCCAGGGAGTTCTTTCATCTCATCCCAAAGACCATCAATGGCGGGGTTGACGTCGCTAGCAAGTTTCTCAATGGCAACAGCAATCCTTTCACTTGAAGCCATTATGGTTGCAACCATCCTATCTTCTGCAGAAGGATTAGTTTTGACTTTCTTCAACTTGGGAGCGGCTGACTCATCACAAGTGTGTGATTGGGCAACCTCTTCATTCGAGGCAGCGGCTTTGTTGGTTTTCTGTTCTTCAAGATCAATCACCTCCGTCGCTAAAGGGTCACTTGAGCCTTTTGCATATTGCCCCGTAGCCATGCCTGCTCCAACAATAACCAGCATCTCCTCATAATGTTTAATAGGCTTGTTCAGGAAGGGTTCATCTTCTTTGTGGTCCTTTGTAAACAAAAGTAATCATTTCAGCAAGGAATGTGAGTATAAATAAATTCCAGCAAGTTATAATGCATGAAAGAACTCATTTCAGCAAGAATTTGGCTATAAAAGCTCATTTCAGCAACTAGCATGGAGTATACATAAGGTCCAGCAAGTGGTAATGCATAAAAGAACTTATTTCAACAAGAATTGGTCTATAAAAGTACTCATTCCAGCAAGGAAATGAAGTGTAAAAAAGTTCCAGCAAGTGATAGTGCATGAAAGAAATCATTACGGCAAGTACTAGGAGATATGGAACCAATTTCAACAACTATTTTTCATTAGAAAGCTCATTTCAACAAGTATTTTGGACAAATGGAACCAATTCCAGCAAGTACTAAAGGGCAGAAAAATAGATACCTTAATATGGTTTGTGTAATGCTCATGATTAAGAACAATCATAAAGTTATCTTCATCCCAAAGTGCACCACTCAATGATTTGAGGTGCACTATCTGCTTATACTTCCTTTTCCACGTCCTTGTGTGATTTGTGATGTGGGTTCCAATCAAGTCGGTGCGCTGAAAATATTCATTCATAGCAGCGGCACAACCATTCCAGTGGACATTCTTGAAGGAGGTACCTGGTCTATGGCCACCAGTCACCAAACCACATAGATGGGCTAGCATGTACGATGACATGGTAGGTGTCCATGAGATTTGCCTAGCAGCCATATCCTACAATTTCACCAAGCATATCAGCAAGTATTTGGAGAGAAAGAACCAAATCAGCAACCAATTTCAACATAAAGAATTAAATTGGACATGTATTCGAATAGAAAGAAGCAATTCTGTAAGTATTTCAACATAAAGAATTGAATTTCAGCAAGTATTTCAACATAAAGATTAAATTCCAGCAGGTACTTGGAAAGAAAGAAGCAATTCAGCAAATATTTCAACATAAAGAATTAAATCTCAGCAAGTACTTGGAGAGAAAATAAGCAACTCAACAATAATAGTATGTCATTACAACAAGTAATATGTCATTACAATGAAATTCCCACAAACACATAGTTCAAATAAAGTACAATAGTTCTTCCCACATTTGAATGACATAGTAGCTACTACATGTTTTGATGCTGCAAATAGTTTTGTCGGTCTTCCCACATTTGATCAGCAAGTCCTTGCCTAAAATTAGCCATGTATGCATGTTCTTGTGCTTGGCCAGTTGATGATGAAGCATGAGTGATATTGGCCACCCATTCATCCTCGGGTATGATATATTCATCAATGCCATCATTTAAAACCCAATTCTGAATAATGCAACAAGCCACAACAATGTCTACTTGAGTAGGATAAAGAAAGAATGGTGTGGCATCATCAAGGATTTTGAATCTTCTCTTCAATGACCCAAATGCCCGTTCTACAGTTGTGCGAAGAGAAGAATGCCTAAGGTTGAACAGCTCCTTTTCATTTTGCACAGGATTGTTTCCCCACTCATTTAAATGGTACCTCACGCCACGAAAAGGAGACAAGAAGTCTGGTTTGGCTCCATATCCAGCATCAACTAGATAAAATTTTCCTAAATACGAGGAGCATTTGGGTTACTTACATATATATCAAAATCCCATTGACAACATGTATCTACATGGTTAATCTATTACCTTGTGGGACACGTAGACCATTTTCACGTCCTAAAGCATCGCGTAAAACTACAGCATCATGTGCTGTCCCCTCCCAACCGGCCAACACATATGTGAATCGAAGATCAAAATCAACAGCCGCCATCACATTTTGAGTAGTATATTTCTTTCTACCATGAAAGGCAGCCTCCATATCAGGTGTAACAGAGGCACGTACATGTGTACCATCAATAGCTCCAATACAATCCTATTAAGTGGAAATAAAAACAAAAAATTAGGATCTAAACAGATTTGTGCCTACACTGACAAAATGTAGTTGTCACTCGGTGTCATACCTTAAAGTATGGATCCCACCGATGGTTTCCTTCTATTTTCTTTTGGGTCCCCAATGAAGGCTTCCTAATAAGTTCATCTCGAAGCTCACCAATTGCATGGAGTACTTTTTTAAAATAGCGGCTAACAACTTCACCAGATCTACCGAAATTCCCACCAATTACTCTATTCCGAACATTGTGACCAACAGTGTGCAAAAACATTGCTACTTGCTGCTCAATGGACATATGGATTTGACAACCAAAGCTATCATATTGATAAACCATTGTGCTGCTGCCGCACAAATTAACATCTTTGTTTTTTTGTCCATCTACAATGCAATGGTACAAATGACATTACTTCATCAATTACAAATGGTATTACTTTAACAAAAACAACTCAGCATGCACATCATCAGTCAAGCAGTACATACGAGGAACATTTGGTTTTACTAGTAATCAAGTTACCTCTGATCTTGCAGAAAATCAAAGAGAGGAGGGAGATGTAGCCCCTGACTTCAGCCTTGCCGTTTCCCTTTCAGCTCCTGTATGAAAAACAAATCAAACATCAGCGCACACACACACACCACACACAAGTTTACACCAGCAGCACCATGCACAGCCCCATCAACATGCCCAGCTGCTCCTGTATGCAAGCACACAGCACGCACACGTTCACACCACGAGCAACAGCTCATGTACGCAAGCACGCCCGCGCAGTTTGCCAGCTTCCTACATCTGCTGCCCGCGTGCAAGGCGCATCTGCTCCCACGCCGCCCCCTGCATCTACCTCCCGCGCCACGCCCAGCTACAGATCTCCCGCGCCGCCCCTGCATCTACCTCCCGCGCCACGCCACCAGCTACAGCTGCCGCCGGCACCACGCCCAGCTGCGGCAACCGCTGCTGCTGCACCCATCACCGGCCGCCGCCGCCGCCACACCCATCTGCGGCCGCCGCCGCCGCGGAAATCTCGAATGAAGGACTAAGGACAGGAAGAAGATAGCACCAATGCACTGACCTTGAGATCCGCCAGCCGTCTATTCGATTTGCAGCCGCCGGCACCGACGGGAGACGAGACGAGAGATTTGAGGGAAGAAAGGGGGAAAAGATAAGGTTGGAGAGGTGGGCGGGGCCTTTTTGGAGAGGTGGGCGGGGCCGAAAACGTTTCGGTGCGAGCCTGGCTGCCCATGTCCGCGAGATTTTCGCGCGCGTGCGGAGCCGGATTTTTGGCGAATATTCCTAGTATCTGGTTATCCACGTCCTGCCTCATCCAACCTCGTCCATGAACCAAACATGTGGTATCCACCCTAAATATGGCTATCCCTGTCCTTTGGGTGGCTATCCCTCCAACAAAACACATCCTTCCGCGCCCGGCCACCCTTGCCCCGCCACTTGTCGCTGCCAAATCCACCCAGCCGCCGCTCAGCCGCCGTCCCGACAAACCCCCGCGCGCCACCTCACCTTCCAGCACCCGCCACAGCCACTCAAGCACCGCCATGTGCCCCCTGGTAGCCTCCCACCGCCGCGGCCCGTGGAGCCCGCATGAGCCCCCCGGGCCCGGAACCGCGCCGCCGCCCGTGCCCAAAGCCTCCCGCTTGATCCCGATCTGGATCGGGGACTCCGTCGCCCGCAGCTCCCCCCACCTCGCTGACCCCGCCATCGGAGACCTCGTCGCCATCGAGCTCCGACGAAGGACCCCCCAGGCCGGACCCCGCCGCCCTGCTCCTTCTTCCCTGCCCGTCTCCTTTTTCCTACCCGTCTCCTTTTTCCTGCCTCCTCTCACACCCCTCTCTCTGCCGCCATGAACAGGGACCCCCACGACCGCCGAGCTCGAGCACCACGTCGATCCTGCCGTCAAGCCGCCGGATCTGGATGCCCTGCCATCGTCCTGCCCGTTCCCGGCCTCCCCGTTGTCCTCGCGCCTCGCCGGAGACCCAGCTGCAGCCGGTGGCACCGCCGCCATGCCCCAGCTCGAGGATGAGCAGAGGGGCTCGTCCCGCTCGCCTGCTCGTGGTCGCATTGACCGTGGGTCAGCCCGTGGGCCGGCCTCCTCTCTAGCCATGCCCCAGCACCGCCTCCAGCCGCCTGATCCGCCCACCTACCTGGGCTGAGCCCCTCTGGTGAGCTCCCCTACTGTCGGGCCTTGGCCCATTTGCTTCTGCGCCATCCGACGCTCGTGAGCGCACGCTAATATGTTGTGCTTGCTCTTGTTCCAGCCAAGTTCACCTCAGTTTCAGCGTGATCTGTTTTTTTCCTGTCTGCGAATTTGTCTATTTAACCAGTGAGTTATAGATTTACAGAAAAACCCCTAGCTTCATGCATTTAATAACTCTCAAATCGTGCATCGGATTAAAATAAGTTATATATGAAAAATGCTTATAATGTTGTCTAGTTTCATAATATCCCACTTTCATCCATGTTAAAAATGTTTAGAAGGATGTTTGCATTTAATTTGCTAATGCCATGCTAAAATGTTTTAATTCATAACTAAATAACCGTACCTCCAAATTTAATAAACTTTATATGTAAATGGGGTAGAAAAATGCATAGTTTAACATGGTGGAATTACTTTGCATGTTTAACAACTCTAAAATATGGGTTAGGGCAGAACAGTACCAAATTCGAAATATGCATATGGGGTTTTCCGAAAGTGTTGTTTGTTGTTCCGGCCTCATTTAAACTTGCCTAGATAGGTAGTTTTATTATGCTTCACCTCTTGCCATGTTTAACAACATTTAATATTGTTGGGTACATAAACATGAGAGAACTAAATAATTAAATGTGGTGTTTCTTCAATATGCAACTTGTTGCATATTGAGCTCCACTTAATTTGTAGTATTGTTTGTTGCACTTTGCCGTGCCTCTTTAAACCGGACATGCATCATACTTGATTGTGCATCATGCCATGTTTCTGTGATGGTTGTTTACCATCTTGTTTGCTTCTTTCCGGTTGCGCTTCTCCTTGATAGTTCCGGTTACGTTGCGATTTTGAGGATCCGTTCGACTACGTTGGTTCGTCTTCCTCATGGACTCATTCTTCTTCCTTGCGGGATCTCAAGCAAGATGACCATTACCCTTGATATCACTTCTATCTTTGCTTGCTAGTTGTTAGTTCTATCGCTATGTCGCGCTACCTACCACTTGTTTATCATGCCTCCCATATTGCCATGTAAATCCTCTAACCCACCTTCCTAGAAAACCGTTGTTTGGCTAAGTTATCGCTTTTGCTCAGCCCCTCTTATACCGTTGCTAGTTGCAGGTGACTTGCAGCTTGTTCCATGTTGGAATATGGTTATGTTGGGATATCACATTATCTCTTATTTTAACTAATGCATCTATATACTTGGTAAAGGGTGGAAGGCCCGGCCTTATGCCTGGTGTTTTGTTCCACTCTTGCCGCCCTAGTTTCCGTCATACCGATGTTATGTTCCTTGATTTTACGTCCCTAACACGATGAGGGGTATGGGACCCTCTTGACAGTGCACTTTGAATAAAACTCCTCCAGCAAGGCCCAACCTTGGTTTTACATTTGCCTAACGACCTACAACTTTTCCTTGGGGTTGCAAACCTGAGGGTCATCTTTATTTTAACCCCCCACCCCCGGGCCAGTGCTCCTCTGAGTGTTGGTCCAAACCGGGCAGCCTGCGGGGCCATCTCGGGGAAACTTGAGGGTTGGTTTTACTTGTAGCTTAACATATCCGGTGTGCCCTGAGAACGAGATATGTGCAGCTCCTATCGAGATTTGTCGGCACATTCGGGCGGTCTTGTTGGTTTAGTTTTACCATTGTCGAAATGTCTTGTGCACCAGGATTCCGAGTTTGATCGGGTGTCCCGCGATGGAGGATTGTCTTAGCGGATCGTGAGCTTGTCGTGGTCTAAGTTGGGACAGCCCTGCAGGGTATAAACTTCTGAGAGCCGTGCCCACGGTTATGTAGCAGATGGGAATTTGTTAATATCCGGTTGTAGAGAACTTGACACTTGACTTAATTAAAATGAATCAATCTCTTTTCGGTGGAGTCCGGGAATTGAACACGGTTTTGGGTTATGTTTGAACGTAAGTAGTTTTAGGATCAATCCTTGGTCACTTATAGCTTCACGACTGTTGCGTAGCTTCTCATCTTACTCTTATTTGCGTATGTTAGCCACCATATTTGCTTAGCGCTTGCTGCAACTCCACCTCATTACCTTATCCTACCCATAAGCTTAAATAGTCTTGATCTCACGGGTTTTGAGATTGTGAGTCCTCGTGACTCACAAATACTACCAAAACAGTTGTAGGTGCCAATGATACCAGTGCAGGTGATGCCACCGAACTCAAGTGGGAGTTTGACGAGGAACTTGGTCGTTACTATGTTTTGTTTCCTGATGATCAGTAGTGGAGCCCAGTTGGGACGATCGGGGATCTAGCAGTTGGGTTATCTTCTTTTTCATTTGGTTGTTCATAGTCGTACTATGAGTGTACTCTGTTGATGTATGAATTATTTAAGTATTGTGTGAAGTGGCGATTGTAAGCCAACTCTCTTTATCCCTTTCTTTTTCATTACATGGGATTGTGTGAAGATAACCCCTCTTGCGACAAAACCACTATGCGATTATGCCTCTAAGTCGTGCCTCGACACGTGGGAGATATAGCCGCATCATGGGCGTTATAGGAACTTTCAATGGTCATAACACACGGCACATGATCCAAGATCGGGCGAGTTAAAAAGGCTTAACCAACGTGTTAGGAAAAATTGATGCTCATTTCCATAGATATCAAACACCAGTTGAGCTATTCGAGGAGAGGTTGTTCTTGCATGTTACACTAGGTGTACTATCTACCCTTGATAGGAATACCCAAAAGAGAAAGGCAATTGATCACATCATTAAACTTATAATATTGCCGACATTGCCCCTAGTAAGTTTCTGTTTTCCAAAGAACGCATGAAGTTGGAATCACACATGACCGAGAGACCATTGCTTGCTCTCTTGTAGAAGCGTTGGGATACCCCCCCTAGTGTAAGGTTTGATGCAGCCTAACAACAAGCATTTCCTTGATTGAGAACCAAGGTTTACCAAACCATTAGGAACTACTCTACGACACCTAATGATGGGTATATATCTGCTGATACGTCCACTTTGCATCATGTTTTCCTAATGTTATTTATAGTGTTTTTATGAATTCTAACACTTTGTGGAGTAATTCTAATGCCTTTTCTCTCATAATATGCAAGGTTTACACAAAGAGGGAGATTGCTGGCAGCTGGAATTCTGGACCTGAAAAAGCTATGTCAGAGATACCTATTCTACACATCTCCAAATGAGCTGAAATTTTACGGAGAATTATTCTGGAATATATAAAAAAATTGGAGTAAATAAACACCAGAGGGGGCCACCCAGGTGCCCACTAGGCACCAGAGCGTGCCTGCCCCCTAGCGCGCCCTAGTGGGTAGTGGGGCCCCTGGACCACTTCCAGCGCCCATCTTCTGGTACATATGGTAATTTTCCCTAGAAAAAATAAAGAGATGACTTTCGAGACGGAGCGCCGCCGTCTCGAGGCGAAATTTGGGCAGGAGCACTTTTGCTCTCCAACGGAGCGATTCCGCTGGGGATACTTCCCTCCGAGAGGGAGAAATCGAAGCTATCGTCTTCACCAACAACCCTCTCATCATGGGAGGGCCAATCTCCATCAAAATCTTCAACAACACCATCTCATATCAAAACCTTAGTTCATCTCTTGTGCTCAGTCTTTGTATCAAAACCTCAGATTGGCACC
This sequence comes from Triticum urartu, assembly GCF_003073215.2. Classification (NCBI taxonomy): domain Eukaryota; kingdom Viridiplantae; phylum Streptophyta; class Magnoliopsida; order Poales; family Poaceae; genus Triticum; species Triticum urartu. Next base: position 22,373,227 of record NC_053022.1, read on the forward strand.
TGTGGGTGACTAGTAGTGTTGATTACATCTTGTAGTTGATGCTAGCCGGTTATTTGGTGGAAGATTATATGTTCAAATCTATTATGATATTCAATACTCCTCTGATCTTGAGCATGAATATGTTTTCTTAGTAGTTACTTTTGTTCTTGAGGACATGGGAGAAGTCTTGTCATAAGTAATCATGTGAACTTGATATTCGTTCGATATTTTGATGATATATAGGTTGTGATTCCCTTAGTGGTGTTATGTGAACGTCGACTACATGACACTTCACCATCTTTGGGCCCAAGGGAATGCATTGTAGAGTAGTTATTAGATGATGGGTTGCTAGAGTGATAGAAGCTTAAACCCTAGTTTATGCGCTATTTCGTAAGGGGCTGATTTGGATCCATATGTTTAATGCTATGGTTAGATTTTATCTTAATTCTTCATTCGTAGTTGTGGATGTTTGTGAGAGGGGTTAATCATAAGTGGGAGGCTTATTCAAGTAAGAACATCACCCAAGCACCGGTCGATCCATATGTCAAATTATCAAAGTAGTGAACGCGAATCAAACCAACGTGATGAAAGTGACTAGATGAAATTCCCGTGTGTCCTCAAGAACGTTTTGCTTACTATAAGAGATTGTTTTGTCCTGTCCTTTGCTACAAAAAGGATTGAGCTACCTTGCTACACCTATTGTTACTATTGCTACTTGTAAATTATCTGGCTATCAAACTACGTGTTACCGACAATTTCAGTGCTTCCAAAAATTACCTTGCTGAAAACCGCTTGTCATTTCCTTTTGTTCCTCGTTGGGTTCGACACTCTTACTTATCAAAAGGACTACGACTGATCCCCCATGCTTGTGGGTCATCATTTGCACACACAAACAAAATGGAAAATGAAAATGGAAACAAGGTTGTTAGTCTTTTTGTCTCATTAGTTACAAGGCTACTTGCATAATATGGTAAGTATAGGTGATTATATGATAAATAAAAAATGGGACAGTAAAGACATAAGGCGAGTAAAAAAAGGTGTAAACAATGCAAACAGATGGACCGGGGGCCATAGTTTCACTAGAGGCATCTCTCCAAGAAAATAGATGTGTTGTAGTTGAAAGGACTTAGTCGTGGAATTGTCACGGCAGATGTCCTAGTTGAAAGGACTTAGTCGTGAGGCCAACACATCTATGTGGTAGCTTGAGAGGGGTTGAGCGGGACGAGAGACGCGAGGTTTTACCCAGGTTTGGCCCCTCATGGTGGAGGTAAAATCCTACATCCTGTTTCATTGATATTGATGATGATAAAGCTCACGGTTACAAGGGCGAGGTTTCGCTACCTCTATCTCGAAAGCTATTGATTTTTCTGTCTAAACTTGTCCCTCTTGGGGTGCCCTGCCCCTCCTTATATATGTTGAAGGGGCGGCTTACATGACTAGTCCTATTAGGATTAGGATTACTCTATTACAAGTGGAGTCTGATACGTCTCTGTCGTATCTATAATTTTTGATTGTTCCATGCCAATATTCTACAACTTTCATATACTTTTGGCAACTTTTTATATTGTTTTTGGGACTAACATATTGATCCAGTGCCCAGTGCCAGTTCCTGTTTGTTGCATGTTTTATGTTTCGCAGAATATCCATATCAAACGGAATCCAAACGGGATAAAAACGGACGGAGAATATTTTTGGAATATTTGGAGAATTCCGGAAGAAAAATCCACGCGAGACGGTGCCCGAGGTGGCCACGAGGCAGGGGGGGCACGCCCCTGACCCTCGTGGGCCACCAGTAAGGCGGTTGATGCCCTTCTTCGGCCACAAGAAAGCTAATTTTTGGTAAAAAATCACAGTGAAGGTTTCAGGCCAATCAGAGTTACAGATCTCCATATATATACGAAACGGTGAAAGGGCAGCAGAAGAGAACGCAGAAACAGAGAGAGACAGAGAGACAGATCCAATCTCGGAGGGGCTCTCGCCCCTCCCATGCCATGGAGGCCAAGGACTAGAGGGGAAACCCTTCTCCCATCTAGGGAGGAGGTCAAGGAAGAAGAAGACGAAGGGGCCCCCTCTCCCCTTCTCTTCCAGTGGCGCCGGAACACTGCCGTGGCCATCATCATCATCACCGCGATCTACACCAACACCTCCGCCATCTTCACCAACATCTCCATCACCTTCCCCCCTCTATATACAGCGGTCCACTCTCCCGCAACCCGCTGTATCCTCTACTTGAACATGGTGCTTTATGCTTCATATTATTATCCAATGATGTGTTGCCATCCTATGATGTCTGAGTAGATTTTCTTGTCCTATCGGTGGTTGATGAATTGCTATGATTGATTTAATTTGCTTTTGGTTATGTTGCTGTCCTTTGGTGCCCATCATATGAGTGCGCGCGTGGATCACACCCTAGGGTTAGTTGTATGTTCATAGGACTATGTATTGGAGGGCAAGGATGACAGAAGCTTCAGCCTAGCATAGAAATTGATGCATACGGGATTGAAGGGGGACCAATATATCTTAATGCTATGGTTGGGTTTTACCTTAATGAAAGTTAGTAGTTGCGGATGCTTGCTAATAGTTCCAATCATAAGTGCATAGAATTCTAAGTCAGGGATGACATGCTAGCAGTGGCCTCTCCCACATAATACTTGCTATCGGTCTAGTAAAGTAGTCAATTGCTTAGGGACAATTTCGCAACTCCTACCACCACTTTTCCACACTCGCTATATTTACTTTATTGCCTCTTTACTTACAACAGCCCCTACTTTTTATTTACGCTTTGTTTATTATCTTGCAAACCTATCCAACAACACCTACAAGGTACTTCTAGTTTCATACTTGTTCTAGTAAAGCGAACATCAAGCGTGTGTAGAGTTGTATCAGTGGTCGATAGAACTTGAGGGAATATTTGTTCTACCTTTAGCTCCTCGTTGGGTTCGACACTCTTACTTATCGAAAACTGTTGCGATCTCCTATACTTGTGGGTTATCAAGACCTTTTTCTGGCGCCATTGCCGGGGAGCAATAGCGTGGGGTGAATATTCTCGTGTGTGCTTGTTTGCTTTATCACTAAGTAATTTTTATTTGTTGTTCTTAGTTGTTTTCTATCTTTACTTATGGGTAGGAAATGCAAAATACCAAACAAAATTAGTTGTACCTACTAAACCAATGGTTGAAGGACCACTCAAAATCTATCACACTGTTGAAGCTTATTACTTGGATCATCTTCGATCCCTTTGTGCTCGTGCTGAAACCCCAACTAGCTTAGTTGAGGGCAAATCTTTAGATGAGCATGCTTGTTATGTGCGACACCGAATATCTGAAAAAGGGAAAATTTTACTGGGTCAAATTCATCGTTTGCAATGCTATGCTTGGAATTTATGCGAAATATATGATATTACTTGTTGTTCTGAAAACCCTAAGAAACACCTTCCCTATCAATGTGAGTTTAGTGATAACGGAATCGTATCTTCGTATGCTAAGGGTGTTTATAGTTACTATGATGTTCAACAAATTGAAGAATTTGTTGCTTTTAAGGGTGCTTATGAAATTGCTTCTTTGATTGAAACGTATGATGCTACTCTTTACAAATTTGAAAATTTTGACATACTTAAATATTGCTATGATAATTATGCTTCTAATGCCTATGTTGAACCATATTTGAGGACTACCCCGCTGTCCAAGAAGAGACTAATATTTTGCAGGAGTCTATGGAAGAAGAAATTGATGAAATTGTGAGCTCATTGGATGAAAAAGATGAGGAGAGCGAAGAACAAAAGGAGGAAGAGCGGATTAGCTACCCGTGCCCACCTTCTAATGAGAGTAACTCTTCAACTCATACATTGTTTAATTTCCCTTCATGCTTATCGAAGGATGATTGCTGTCGGTGTCAAAACTGGCGGATCTTGGGTAGGGGGTCCCGAACTATGCGTCTAAGGCGGATGGTAACAGGAGGCAGGGAACACGATGTTTTACCTAGGTTCGGGCCCTCTTGATGGAGGTAAAACCCTACGTCCTGCTTGATTAATATTGATGATATGGGTAGTACAAGAGTAGATCTACCACGAGATCAGAGAGGCTAAACCCTAGAAGCTAGCCTATGGTATGATTGTCTGTTGTCCTACGGACTAAAACCCTCTGGTTTATATAGACACCAGAGGGGGTTAATGTTACACAAGGTCGGTTACAAAGGAGGAGATATACACATCCATATTTCCTAGCTTGCCTTCTACGCCAAGTAGAGTCCCATCCGGACACGAGATGAAGTCTTCAATCCTGTATTTTCATAGTCCAACAGTCCGACTGTCTGGAGACCCCCTAATCCAGGACTCCCTCAGTAGCCCCTGAACCAGGCTTCAATGACGATGAGTCCGGCGTGCAGTGTTTTCTTCGGCATTGCAAGGCGGGTTCCTCCTCCGAATACACCACAGAAGAGTTTGAATACAAGGATAGTGTCCGACCCTGCAAAATAAGTTCCACATACCACCGTAGAGAGAATAATATTCCCACAAATCTAATTTGCTGACTTGTTTTGGCAACACGACACTATGTCATGGACCGGTGATTATTCGAACCGTTTCTTTTAACTAGCCCCGCACATAACGCGAGGCAGTTTTTGGCATGTCTTGTCAAAGCAGAGATCGTGTCCCCTTATCACGGGATTCTCATCAATACGGGCGTGGGTAACCCAACCGCGCCATCGATTACGACGCTTGGGGGATAAGCGAGTTTTACCAGGCTAGTGGGGACGCATAGTTTCGTCTGCCCATATAAAGGGATAAGGATTCACCTTTTCATCCATGCCTTCTTTCTCCTTTGCTCATCCATTTTCGCGCACTCGAGCTCCAGCGCCCAAGTCCACACTTCCCACCTCAACCTTCTCCAACTATGTCCGGAGCGGGAGGCAGGTGGATGGTCTCCTCCGTCACGGAGGGACACATCAAGAAGCTGAGGAGAGCCGGATACCTTCCCGACGACATCGCGCACCGGCTCCCAGATGAGGGGCAGCTCATCCCCACCCCGAGGCCCCATGAGAGGGTAGTGTTCCTTACCCATTTCCTCCGTGGACTAGGATTCCCTCTCCACCCATTCGTCCGGGGGCTCATGTTCTACTACGGCCTGGATTTCCATGATCTGTCCCCGAACTTCATCCTCAACATCTCGGCGTTTATCGTCATGTGCGAGGCCTTCCTCTGCATCAAGCCCCACTTCGGCTTATGGCTGAAGACCTTCAATGTCAAGCCGAAGGTAGTGAGCGGCCGCCAGGCGGAGTGCGGAGGCGCCATGGTGGGAAAGATGCCCAACGTCACATGGCTCGAGGGCTCCTTCGTGGAGACCGTAAAGGGGTGGCAATCGGGGTGGTTCTACATCACCGAGCCGCGTGACCCTAAATGGGCAGCGGCCCCCGAGTTCCGATCTGGCATCCCCACGCGGCTCACCTCCTAGCAAGAGAAGGGCCTATCCTGGGGAAGTTCGGGAGAGCTGACCGGACTCCAAACATGTATTCAAAACATGGTGAACAAGAAGCTCAAACTCGTCAACGTAGTCCAGGTCATGCTCATCCGCCGGATCCTCCCGTGCCAACAAATGGCTTTCAACTTGTGGGAGTTCGACCCGGCCCAGCACCGAACTCTGAACAGGCTCTTCGACACAACTCACGAGGATGCCTGGAAGGTGCTATTCAAGGGTGCTGAGGTTCCCCCTCCCACTACCGAGGATCGTGGATTCTGTGCGAAGCGCCATGCCAGCGCGGTAAGCTATTTTACCTCTCACAGGATACTCTTTTTTCATAGTTTGACTCTATGCGGGATCTAAGCTCCCGTACCTTTGACAGGACTGGCAGGAGACGACCGGACAGATCGACTGTCCGGCTCCTTTGCCCGAAGGCCCAGCAGACACTCTCCTGACGAAGATGTTGACTCCGGCTCCTTACAAGGTGCTGGAGAAGACCAAGAAGGCGAAGGGAACCCAAAAGAGTTCCCGACGCCAGGCGTCATCGGACTCATGGTCTGATAACTCTGCGACACATTCCTCCCCCGAAGACGAGGAGGAAGAAGAAGAAGATGCTCCCCCTTCAGTTGGGGGAGACAAGAAAAGGAAGGCCGCCCCAACTGGGGAGGCCGAAGGGTCCAAGAAGGGAAGAACTCTCCTTCCGGACAGTTCCACCACCGCCGCCGAAGGCGAAGACGAGTGGCTGCTCAGGGCCAAGCCCCTGGCGAAGTCGTAAGTATTCGGATACCAGAGTAACTCATAGCATTCCTTTGTCGCACTGCTTCCCCTAACGCCGGATACCAGAGTAACTCATATGCAGGCCGCCACGAGCCAGTATCGATGTATCGTCGGACGGCTCCCTGGGCTCGTCGGATATGGATAGCGATCCACTTCCGACCGCCACCTCCCCTTGCTCTTCGGACGATGCCGAGGTACTGTCTCAAGAGGCACCGGGTCCAGGGGAGACAGTCCCGGAGGCGCCTCAAGGCGACCTTCCGGACTCCGGGAGCAGAGGGAACAAGGCCCCTGAGGGCTCCGAGTTCGGCCCTCAGCCGAACACCGCGCCGGAACCTCCAGTGGTTCCGGACTCGAGCAGGCGGCCTCCTTCCAAGAGGGGCAAGACGCCTGTGCCGGTGACCTCTGTCCATCCAGAGGCGCCGGACAATCTGCTGGGAGTGCTTCGCAGCGCTTCCATCGACGAGGAGCACCGTACTATTATGAGTATGGTGGTCCAGAAGGTTCAGTCCGCCCAGAGCGGATTGACTGAAACCTATGCCAGCCTTCTAACAGGCTTTGAGGTAAGTGTTTAAAATATAGGAAAAATATTACCGCATAGATAGTAGCCCCTGATGCTCTGTTCGGTGTTCGTAAAGAAAAGCCGAACAGAGGATCAAACAATATCGCAGGAGTCTAATATAAGTATGTCAATATGCATATGCAGGCTTCGCTGCTGGCCTCAGCCGCACTGACTGCGCAGGTTGTCACACTGAAGCATGACCTTGAGGGGTCCAAGAAAGAGCTCGGTCTTGCCAAGAGGCAGCTCGAGGAGAACAAGGGTAAGTAATACCCTGTTTATAGATATGTATATATAGAAAAGAAGACGCGATTGCAAAATGACAGGATCATCGTATATTTGCCAGGGGCCATGACCGAGGTGGCGACCCTAAAGCAAGCACTATCCGAGGCCGAAGACAAAGCGGCCAAGGAGCGAACCGAGCGGGAAAGGCAAGAGGCACGGGTGGGCGAGGTGCAACAAGAGCTCCAAGCTCTCGTGTCGAAGCATGAGGCGTTGGAGCGTGACTCGAAGACGCGAGAGTCCGAGATTGTCGCCGCCCGTGAAAGTGCAAAGAGTGCCAAGGCCGAAGCCCAAAAGGCCCTCCAGGAGATTGACGCGATGAAGAAAATAGCGGCGGGTAAGGCATTCTATATGCAAAGCAAGCATGTGAAAGTAAATTACCTATTACTTACCCGAATCCGGAGCTCGCCTCGCAGCGTGTCGGATGCCGCACAGTTTTACCAGGCCGAGGAGGGAAGCTCAACAGAGAAGCTGTTCTGGTCCCAGTATACTGGGACCGAACACCCGGTGCCTATGAGCGACCAGCTGAAGCAGCTGGTCGAGCTACACAAGGCGGCTGAACAGGCCATGAAGGGCTTTATAGTCTGGCTTTGGCCTGGCGATGCCCTTCCGAACAGCTACTTTGGCCTGGTGAGGTGGCTTGTGGATGCCTGCCCACGACTGGAAGTCGTCAAGCGGTCCGTCTGCATCGAAGCTGCACGCCGGGCTTTCGCCCATGTGAAGGTGCAATGGGCCAAGCTAGATGCCGTGAAGCTGATCAAGGAAGGACCACCGCAGGGCAAGGAGCATCGAACCCCCTAAATTTATTATGAGGGTGTCCCGAAGGGTGCCCGTCTTGTAGCAGACGAGTGTACGAAAGATGTAATATTTGAGTAAACTTCCTCGTGTGATCCTGAATTGTAAGTGCATCTAGTGCCACCCCTAGTTGGTTTTGGAGTATTGACGACAAACCTAGTTGAGGGACTAATGTGTTTGTGAGAATTGCAGGATAACACAGGTAGAAGTCCCTCATTGATTCGGTTTTCCTACCAGAGATGACCCCTAAAAATGTACGAAGACATTGAAGTCAATGGTGGTATATGAAGATATTCACATTGAAGACTATGACAAGAGAAGACACCACGTGAAGCCTATGGAACTCGAAGACTTAGATCTTTCGTAGTTCTCTTTCATTTGTGTTGAGTCATAGGAACCACCGTACTATTAAGTGGGGTCCAAGAGAACCAGTCAGAACGACTGAAGTGATGCCTAAACAAAAAACCCATGTCTTCGAGTGAAGACTATGAGAGCAAATCTTGTCCAGAGTAGGACAAGTCAGCTTTGCTTGTAGCCCAAGTAAAGTTGCCGTGTGAGTTTGAAATCTGACCGTTGGAACACGTGTCAGTTCCTTAGTGACCCAGGGTCATTTTGGACAAATCAGGTCGGGTTGCCAAGTGGCTATAAATAGCCCACCCCCTACAACCATAAACGGTTGGCTGCTCAGATTTAGTGCACGGCTTTTGTCGTTTGAGAGCAACCCACCTCGAAGCCTTTGAGAGAGAGAATTCCTAGCGAGGATAAAGCCCTAACCACCCAGAGCCAGAGAGAATTGGGCATCACTTAAGTCTTCTTGTCTGAGTGATCTGAAGACTTATTACACTTGAGGATTGTGCATCCTCCAGCCGGTTAGGCGTCGCGTTCTGAGCATCCAAGAGACATTGTGGATTGCCGGTGAACGAAGTCTGTGAAGGTTTGGGAGTCTACCTTGAAGACTTACCAGAGTGATTGGGCGAGGTCTGTGTGACCTTAGCTCAAGGAGAATACGGTGAGGACTGGGTGTCCTGAGCTGCGTGTTCAAGACTGGGTGTCCGGGACTGTGTGTCCTAAGGTTTAAATACCTAGCCGCTCCAACCAGACGTACAATTGTCACAGCAACTGGAACTGGTCCAACAAATCATTGTCTTCAACGAGTCACTGGTTTCATCTTCACTTCCTTTTACTTACTGTTACTCATTGTGAAGTCATTGCATGCTTGCTCTATCTTTTGTCTTCACAACGTGACTGTATGATCTGTTTGGCTTCATAATATCTTCCTACCTGATCCTTATTACACTGCAGCTATTTGTCATTGTGCTTTCACTCTATAGAATACTTGACCATGGCTTGCCTAGTGTAGTCTACCTTCTGCTGCATAGTAATAGGCATATCTCTACTGTTTGTCTTCATAACTTCCACGTTTTGAAGACTTTCATAAAAATCGCCTATTCACCCCCCTCTAGTCGATATAATGCACTTTCAATTGGTATCAGAGCAAGGTGCTCCCTTGTTCTGTGTGATTCGGTTTAACCACCTGGAGTTTTAGCTATGTCGACTGCAGGGATAATTAAAGTCTCCGCTGCGTGCCCCGTCTTCGATGGAACTGAATATCCCTACTGGAAGAATAAGATGCGCATGCATCTTGAAGCCATTGACGTTGACCTATGGTATGTCGTCGAGAACGGCGTTCCCAAGGCTGGAGAAGGTGTCACTGCTGCTGATGTCAAGAAGTTCACTCAGACTCTACTGCCAAGAATATCATCTGTGGTCATCTGACCAAAAGACAGTATGGCCGTGTGAGTGCTTTGAAGACATCCAAGCTGGTCTGGGACTGGCTCTCAAAGGTCAATGAAGGCATCTCAACCCAGAGAGATCAGAGAATCAGTGTCCTTCGTAACCTCTTCAACCGCTTCAAGCAAAATGACAATGAGAATGTCCAGCACACATTTGATCGACTCACTGACATCACAAATGAGCTTCAAGCCCTCGGCGCCACTGAGATCACCAAACATGAAGTCGTCAAGACGCTGCTGAGATCACTTGATAGTTCATTTGACATCCTAGCCCTGATGATTCAAGAACGTCCTGATTTCAAGACACTCGATCCGTCTGACATACTTGAGAGGCTCAACACACATGAGTTTCAGCTTTCTGAGAAAAGAGATATCTACGGTCCAAACTATGGACGAACTCGTGCCTTGAAGGCAAAAGCTGTTTCCTCATCTAAAGAAGAATCTGACAGCAGTTCTGATGATCCTGAAGACATTGGAAGGGAACTTGCTATGCTTGTGAAGAAGTTCCAAAAATTCACCAAGAAGAAAGGCTTTAGAAAGTCTTCACGATCAAGCTCAAGGAATGATGAAGCTTCTGCTCATGACTACAAGAAGAAAACATGCCACAAGTGCAAGAAAACTGGACACTTCATCTCTGAGTGTCCACAATGGGACAATGAGAACAGAAAGAAGAAGAAGAGCAAGGAATATGATTCTGACGACAAGAAGAAGAAGAAATACTTCCAAGTCTTCCTCAAAGTCTTCATCACACAAGAAGAGCTCATCTGGCAAGGCACGTGCGTTTGTTGGCAAGGAAATGGATTCAGAGGAGGAGTCCGCTTCTGAGGAGGCAGAGGTGGAGTCTGAGGAGGAGTCTGATTCTGGCATTGCAAGTCTGGCTACAACATACGTCGCCAAGTCCATCTTCAACACTGAAGACAATGACTTCATCACCGACACCGATGCAAATGACAAGGACTACTCCGATCCTACCTACTGCTTCATGGCACGCGGTGCCAAGGTAAACACACGCACTACTCACTATTAAACATCTAGCGACGATGACTCTGATTGTGGTTCGAAACCCAGCTACAAAACACTTGCTAAAATTGCAACTGAACAACAAAAAGCTATGGAACATATTCGAAAACTGTTAGACAGAAGCGATGATCTGTTGGGTGCTGAAATGACTCGATCTGAATCCTTAATTGAAGACATAAAAAATCTTCACGTTAAGTATCAGGAACTTGAAGATTGTCATGATACTCTCTCAACAACTCATGAAAAGCTTTCCTATGATTATCTTCAAAGGAAGCAAGATCTTGAGAAGTTGAGAGCGGCTCATGAAGATCTTCAAAAGGAAAACGAGTCACTTCATGCCAAACAGATCAGTTACGCTCAGGAAGGATTTGAACCACCATGTCTTAAATGCATTAAGCGTGATAATGCTGCTTCTGTTGCTGAATGTTCTACTGCTGCTACTGTTGCAATATCTTCAACTGTTGATGTGGTAACTAACCCCTCTTCTGAGGATACCACCGCTATTGCTGATGAGAATGCTAGCTTGAAGACATTGCTTGAAACAGGGATGTACAAAAGTCTTAAAGGGCATCAGACATTATGTGATGTCCTCAAGAAGCAGATTCTGAACCGAAACCCTAGGAAAGAGGGTGTTGGGTTCGTAAGGAAAATGAATGCAGATGGCTCTTACTGGAAACCTGAGCAGTACCCCAAAACCATGTGGGTTGCTGCAAAGGAACCTTCAGTAGATCCATCCAATCTATCTGGCTTCACTTGTGCTAACCCCATTATCATTGATGAATCCTTTGATGCAAACTATGTACTGTTTAAGAATCAGAATGGTGAAGTGTTTGCCAGGTACATTGGTACTAACTGCAGGAATGGACCGCCTATGAAGAAGATCTGGGTTCCAAAAAGGTGTCTTGAAAATCTTCCTGTGAATGTCTTCATGACACCTCACATGAAGAAGACAAACCTCAGACCAAAGGCTTCATACGGTCCAAAGGCTTCATACAGACAGAGGACTCACCTAAGTCGCACTAACGCAAATGTTTTGCAGGGAAACCACGCTCAGTCATATGAATATGAGAACGGTTCATCAAACCGCCATGTTCATATGACCAAGAATTATTCTGCCTATTCTTATGAGTACTATTGTCCACCTGCTAGACTGTTTGCTAGGGCTCCAAAGCCAAAATTCTCAGATGCTGCACTTAGACTTATTGCTTCTAAGCCACCCTTGAAGATGTGGGTGGCTAAGAAAGCTTAACTCTCTTTTGCAGGGAAAGGTCTCCAGCAGAAAACCAAAATCTTCTGACGCTATTGCTGGGGACCTTAAAAATCTTGTAGGGCGCAAGATAAAATGCCCGAATGGCATCACTATGTACTTCGTTCCTGAATCGCATGCTACTCTCCCTATTAGTCCTAATCTGGATCTAAGTTTTCATAACCCACTGGTTCGTCAAATGTTTCTGCTTCACAATACTCTTCGTGAAGCCTATCCCCCTAACTGCACTGTAGGGTATGACACCAACGTCTTCAGAATGGATTATTGACAGTGGGTGTACAAATCACATGACCGGAAAAAGAAGCCTTCTTATGGACTCAACCTTACGTCCATCCGACAAGAGCCACATCACATTCGCTGACACTGGTAAAAGTAAGGTATTGGGTCTAGGTAGAGTTGCAATCTCAAGGGATCAACACATGGATAAAGTCATGCTTGTTGAATCCCTTGGCTTCAACTTAATGTCTGTCTCAATACTTTGCGATTTAAACATGATCGTAATATTTGGAAAATATCGTTGCCTGGTACTAATGGAATCTGACAAGTCTCTAGTGTTTGAAGGGTATCGGAAAGATGATTTGTATGTGGTAGATTTCTCAGCAGGGCCATAGCTTGCAGTATGTCTTCTGGCAAAAGCTTCAGAATGCTGGCTTTGGCATCGGAGGCTTGGGCATGCTGGCATGAGGAACCTCCACACCCTTGCAAAGAAGAAGCATGTCATAGGCATCGAGGGCGTCAAGTTCAAGAAAGATCACTTATGCGGTGCCTGTGAAGCAGGGAAGATGACGAGGGCAAAACATCCCTCGAAGACAATCATGACCACTACTCGACCCTTCGAACTGTTGGGGAACGTAGTAATTTCAAAATTTTCCTACGCACACGCAAGATCATGGTGATGCATAGCAACGAGGGAAGAGTGTGATCTACGTACCCATGTAGATCGACAGCGGAAGCGTTGACGCAACGTAGAGGAAGTAGTCGTACGTCTTCCCGATCCGACCGATCCAAGCACCGTTACTCCGGCACCTCCGAGTTCTTAGCACACGTACAGCTCGATGATGCTCCCCGAGCTCTGATCCAGCAAAGCTTCGGGGATGAGTTCCATCAGCACAACGGCGTGGTGACGATGATGATGTTCTACCGACGCAGGGCTTCGCCTAAGCACTACAACGATATGATCGAGGTGGAATATGGTGGCAGGGGGCACCGCACACGGCTAAGGAACGATCACAGGGATCAACTTGTGTCCATGGGGTGCCCCTTGCCTCAGTATATACAGGATGGAGGAGGAGGAGGCCGGCCAAGGCAATAGGTGCGGCCAGGATGTGGAGTCCTACTAGGACTCCAAGTCCTAGTAGGAGTCCACCAAGAGGGAAGGAAGGGAGAAGGAAGTGGAGGAGAAGGAAAGGTGGCCGGCCCCCTTTTCCCTAGTCCAATTCGGACTAGAGGGGAGGGGGGCGCAGCAGCCCCTTGGCACTTTCTCCTCTTCCTACTAAAGCCCATCAAGGCCCATTGCTTCTCCCGTAACTACCCGGTACTCCGAGAAATACCCGAATCACTCGGAACCTTTCCGATGTCCGAATATAGTCGTCCAATATATCGATCTTTACGTCTAGACCATTTCGAGACTCCTCGTCATGTCCCCGATCTCATCCGGGACTCCGAACTCCTTCGGTACATCAAAACTCATAAACTCATAATATAACTGTCATCGAAACCTTAAGCGTGCGGACCCTACGGGTTCGAGAACGATGTAGACATGACCGAGACATGTCTCCGGTTAATAACCAATAGCGGGACCTGGATGCCCATATTGGCTCCTACATATTCTACGAAGATCTTTATCGGTCAGACCGCATAACAACATACGTTGTTCCCTTTGTCATCGGTATGTTACTTGCCCGAGATTTGATCGTCGGTATCCAATACCTAGTTCAATCTCGTTACCGGCAAGTCTCTTTACTCGTTCTGTAATACATCATCCTGCAACTAACTCATTAGTTGCAATGCTTGCCAGGCTTAAGTGATGTGCATTACCGAGAGGGCCCAGAGATACCTCTCCGACAATCGGAGTGACAAATCCTAATCTCGAAATACGCTAACCCAACATGTACCTTTGGAGACACCTGTAGAGCTCCTTTATAATCACCCAGTTACGTTGTGACGTTTGGTAGCACACAAAGTGTTCCTCCGGCAAACGGGAGTTGCATAATCTCATAGTCATAGGAACATGTATAAGTCATGAAGAAAGCAATAGCAACATACTAAACGATCGGGTGCTAAGCTAACGGAATGGGTCATGTCAATAAGATCATTCATCTAATGATGTGATCCCGTTAATCAAATAACAACTCTTTGTCCATGGTTAGGAAACATAACCATCTTTGATTAACGAGCTAGTCAAGTAGAGGCATACTAGTGACACTTTGTTTGTCCATGTATTCACACATGTATTATGTTTCCGGTTAATACAATTCTAGCATGAATAATAAACATTTATCATGATATAAGGAAATAAATAATAACTTTATTATTGCCTCTAGGGCATATTTCCTTCAGTATCCCACTTGCACTAGAGTCAATAATCTAGTTCACATCGCTATGTGATTAACACCAATAGTTCACATCTTTATGTGATTGGTTCACATCTCCATGTGACTAACACCCAAAGGGTTTACTAGATTCAATAATCTAGTTCACATCGCCATGTGATTAACACCCAAAGAGTGATCATGTTTTGCTTGTGAGAGAAATTTAGTCAACGGGCCTGCCAAATTCAGATCCGTATGTATTTTGCAAAATTCTATGTCTACAATGCTCTGCATGGAGCTACTCTAGCTAATTGCTCCCACTTTCAATATGTATCCAGATTGAGACTTAGAATCATCTGGATTAGTGTCAAAAACTTGCATCGATGTAACCCTTTACGACGAACCTTTTTGTCACGTCCATAATCGAGAAACATATCCTTATTTCACTAAGGATAATTCTGACCGCTGTCCAGTGATCTACTCCTAGATCACTATTGTACTCCCTTGCCAAATCAGTGCAGGGTATACAATAGATCTGGTATATAGCATGACATACTTTATAGAACCTATGGCCAAGGCATAGGGAATGACTTTCATTCTCTTTCTATTTTCTGCCGTGGTCGGGCTTTGAGTCTTACTCAACTTCACACCTTGTAATACAGGCAAGAACTCTTTCTTTGACTGCTCCATTTTGAACTACTTCAAAATCTTGTCAAGGTATGTATTCATTGAAAAAACTTATCAAGCGTCTTGATCTATCTCTATAGATCTTGGAGCTCAATATGTAAGCAGCTTCACCGAAGTCTTTCTTTGAAAAAATTCCTTTCAAACACTCCTTTATGCTTTACAGAATAATTCTACATTATTTCCGATCAACAATATGTCATTCACATATACTTATCAGAAATGCTGTAGTGCTCCCACTCACTTTCTTGTAAATACAGGCTTCACCGCAAGTCTGTGTAAAACTATATGTTTTGATCAACTCATCAAAGCGTATATTCCAACTCCGAGATGCTTGTACCAGTCCACAGATGGATCGCTGGAGTTTGCACATTTTGTTAGCACCTTTCGGATTGACAAAACCTTCTGGTTGCATCATGTACAACTCTTCTTTAATAAATCCATTAAGGAATGCACTTTTGTTTATCCATTTGCCAGATTTCATAAAATGCGGCAATTACTAACATGATTCGGACAAACTCAAGCATAGATACGAGTGAGAAGCTCTCATCGTAGTCAACACTTTGAACTTGTCGAAAACCTTTTGTGACAATTCTAGCTTTGTAGATAGTAACACTACTATCAGCGTCCGTCTTCCTCTTGAAGATCCATTTATTCTCAATTGCTTGCCGGTCATCGGGCAAGTCAACCAAAGTCCATACTTTGTTCTCGTACATGGATCCCATCTCAGATTTCATGGCTTCAAGACATTTTGCGGAATCAGGGCTCACCATCACTTCTTCATAGTTCGTAAGTTCGTCATGGTCTAGTAACATGACTTCCAGAACAGGATTACCGTACCACTCTGGTGCGGATCTCACTCTGGTTTACCTACGAGATTCGTTAGTAACTTGATCTGAAGTTTCATGATCATCATCATTAGCTTCCTCACTAATTGGTGTAGGTGTCTCAGAAACCGGTTTCTGTGATGTACTACTTTCCAATAAGGGAGGAGGTACAGTTACCTCATCAAGTTCTACTTTCCTCCCACTCACTTCTTTCGAGAGAAACTCCTTCTCCAGAAAGTTTCCGAATTTAGCAACAAAAGTCTTGCCTTCGGATCTGTGATAGAAGGTGTACCCAACAGTAACTTTTGGGTATCCTATGAAGACACATTTTTCCGATTTGGGTTTGAGCTTATTAGGACGAAACTTTTTCTCATAAGAATCACAACCCCAAACTTTTAAGAAATGACAACTTTGGTTTCTTGCCAAACCACAGTTCTGATTGTGTCGTCTCAACGGACTTAGATGGTGCCCTTTTAAACGTGAGTGCAGCTGTCTTTAATGCATAACCCCAAAACGATAGTGGTAAATCGGTAAGAAACATCATAGGTTATGACGTTCGGACACACCATTACATTGTGGTGTTCCAGGTGGCGTGAGTAGTGAAACTATTTCACATTGTTTTTAACTGAAGACCAAACTCGTAACTGAAATATTTTTCTCTGCGATCAGATCGTAGAAACTTTATTTTCTTGTCACGATGATTTTCCACTTCACTCTGAAATGCTTTGAACTTTTCAAATGTTTCAGACTTATGTTTCATCAAGTAGATATACCCATATCTGCTCAAATCATCTGTGAAGTTCAGAAAATAACGATACTTGTCGTGAGCCTTAACACTCATCGGACCGCATACATCAGTATGTATTATTTCCAATAAGTCAGTTGCTCGCTCCGGAGAACGGAGTCTTAGTCATCTTGCCCATGAGGCATGGTTCGCAAGCATCAAGTGATTCATAATCAAGTGATTCCAAAATCCCATCAGCATGGAGTTTCTTCATGCGCTTTACACCAATATGACCTAAACGGCAGTGCCACAAATAAGTTGCACTATCATTATTAACTTTGCATCTTTTGGTTTCAATATTATGATTATGTGTATCACTATGATCAAGATCCAACGAACTATTTTCATTGGGTGTGTAACCATATAAAGTTTTATTCATGTAAACAGAACAACAATTTATTCTCTTACTTAAATGAATAACCATATTACAATAAACATGATCAAATCATATTCATGCTCAATGCAAACACCAAATAACACTTATTCAGGTTCAACACTAATCCCGAAAGTATAGGGAGTGTGCGATGATGATCATATCAATCTTGGAACCACTTCCAACACACATCGTTACTTCACCCTTAACTAGTCTTTATTCTGCAACTCCCGTTTCGAGTTACTAATCTTAGCAACTGAACTAGTATCAAATACTGAGGGGTTGCTATAAACACTAGTAAAGTACACACCAATAACATGTATATCAAATATACTTATGTTCACTTTGCCATCCTTCTTGTCTGCCAATCACTTGGGGTAGTTCCGCTTCCAGTGACCAGTCCCTTTGCAGTAGAAGCACTTAGTCTCAGGCTTAGGATCAGACTTGGGCTTCTTCACTTGATCAGCAACTTGCTTGCTGTTCTTTTTGAAGTTCCCCTTCTTCCCTCTGCCCTTTTCTTGAAACTAGTGGTCTTGTCTACCATCAACACTTGATGTTTTTCTTGATTTCTACCTTCATCAATTTCCGCATTACGAAGAGCTTGGGAATCGTTTCCGTTATCCCTTGCATATCATAGTTCATCACGAAGTTCTACTAACTTGGTGATGGTGACTAGAGAATTCTGTCAATCACTATCTTATCTGGAAGATTAACTCCCACTTGATTCAAGCGATTGTAGAACCCAGACAATCTGAGCACATGCTCACTAGTTGAGCGATTCTCCTCCATCTTTTAGCTATAGAACTTGTTGGAGACTTCATATCTCTCAACTCGGGTATTTGCTTGAAATATTAACTTCAACTCCTGGAACATCTCATATGGTCCATGACGTTCAAAACGTCTTTGAAGTCCTGATTCTAAGCCATTAAGCATGGTGCACTTAAACTATCAAGTAGTCATCATATTGAGCTAGCCAAACGTTCATAATGTCTGCATCTGCTCCTGCAATAGGTCTGTCACCTAGCGGTGCATCAAGGACATAATTCTTCTGTGCAGAAATGAGGATAAATCTCAGATCACGGATCCAATCCGCATCATTGCTACTAACATCTTTCAACACAATTTTCTCTAGGAACATATCAAAATAAACACAGGGAAGCAACAACGCGAGCTATTGATCTACAACATAATTTGCAAAATACTACCAGGACTAAGTTCATGATAAATTTAAGTTCAATTTAATCATATTACTTAAGAACTCCCACTTAGATAGACATCCCTCTAATCCTCTAAGTGATCACGTGATCCAAATCAACTAAACCATGTCCGATCATCACGTGAGATGGAGTAGTTTCATTGGTGAACATCACTATGTTGATCATATCTACTATATGATTCACGCTCGACCTTTCGGTCTCTGTGTTCCGAGGCCATATCTGTATATGCTTGGCTCGTCAAGTATAACCTGAGTATTCCGCGTGTGCAACTGTTTTGCACCCGTTGTATTTGAACGTAGAGCCTATCACACCCGATCATCACGTGGTGTCTCAGCACGAAGAACTTTCGCAACGGTGCATACTCAGGGAGAACACTTCTTGATAACTTAGTGAGAGATCATCTTATAATGCTACCGCCAATCAAAGCAATATAAGATGCATAAAAGATAAACATCACATGCAATCAATATAAGTGATATGATATGGCCATCATCATCTTGTGCCTGTGATCTCTATCTCCGAAGCACCGTCATGATCACCATCGTCACCGGCGCGACACCTTGATCTCCATCGTAGCATCGTTGTCGTCTCGCCAATCTTATGCTTCCACGACTATCGCTACCGCTTAGTGATAAAGTAAAGCATTACAGCGCAATTGCATTGCATACAATAAAGCGACAACCATATGGCTCCTGCCAGTTGCCAATAACCCGGTTACAAAACATGATCATCTCATACAATAAAATCAGCATCATGTCTTGACCATATCACATCACAACATGCCCTGCAAAAACAAGTTAGACGTCCTCTACTTTGTTTGTTGCAAGTTTTACGTGGCTGCTACGGGCTTAAGCAAGAACCAATCTTACCTACGCATCAAAACCACAACGATAGTTTGTAAAGTTGATGCCGTTTTAACCTTCACAAGGACCGGGCGTAGCCACACTTGGTTCAACTAAAGTTGGAGAAACAGTCACCCGCAAGCCACCTATGTGCAAAGCACGTCGGGAGAACCAGTCTCGCGTAAGCGTACGCGTAATGTCGGTCCGGGCCGCTTCATCAAACAGTACCGCCGAACCAAAGTATGACATGGTGGTAGGCAGTATGACTTATATCGCCCACAACTCACTTGTGTTCTACTCGTGCATATAACACCAAACCATAAAACCTAGGCTCAGATACCACTGTTGGGGAACGTAGTAATTTCAAAATTTTCCTACGCACATGCAAGATCATGGTGATGCATAGCAACGAGGGAAGAGTGTGATCTATGTAACCATGTAGATCGACAGCGGAAGCGTTGACGCAACGTAGAGGAAGTAGTCGTACGTCTTCCCGATCGGACCGATCCAAGCACCGTTACTCCGGCACCTCTGAGTTCTTAGCACACATACAGCTCGATGACGCTCCCCGGGCTCCGATCCAGCAAAGCTTTGGGGATGAGTTCCGTCAGCACAACGGCGTGGTGACGATGATGATGTTCTACCGACGTAGGGCTTCGCCTAAGCACTACAACGATATGATCGAGGTGGAATATGGTGGCAGGGGGCACCGCACACGGCTAAGGAACGATCACCGGGATCAACTTGTGTCCATGGGGTGCCCCTTGCCTCAGTATATACAGGATGGAGGAGGAGGAGGCCGGCCAAGGCAATAGGTGCGGCCAGGATGTGGAGTCCTACTAGGACTCCAAGTCCTAGTAGGAGTCCACCAAGAGGGGAGGAAGGGAGAAGGAAGTGGAGGAGAAGGAAAGGTGGCCGGCCCCCTTTTCCCTAGTCCAATTCGGACTAGAGGGGAGGGGGGGCGCAGCAGCCCACTATGGGCTGCCTCTTCTCTTTTCCACCAAGGCCCATTAAGGCCCATCTAGCTCCCCGGGGGGTTCCGGTAACCTCCCGGTACTCCGGTAAAATCCCGATTTCACCCGGAACACTTCCGATATCCAAACATAGGCTTCCAATATATCAATCTTTATGTCTCGACCATTTCGAGACTCCTCGTCATGTCCGTGATCACATCCGGGACTCCGAACAACCTTCGGTACATCAAAATGCATAAACTCATAATATAACTGTCATCGAAACCTTAAGCGTGCGGACCCTACGGGTTCGAGAACGATGTAGACATGACCGAGACATGTCTCCGGTCAATAACCAATAGCGGGACCTGGATGCCCATATTGGCTCCTACATATTCTATGAAGATCTTTATCGGTCAGACCGCATAACAACATACGTTGTTCCCTTTGTCATCGGTATGTTACTTGCCCGAGATTTGATCGTCGGTATCCAATACCTAGTTCAATCTCGTTACCGGCAAGTCTCTTTACTCGTTCTGTAATACATCATCCCGCAACTAACTCATTAGTTGCAATGCTTGCAAGGCTTAAGTGATGTGCATTACCGAGAGGGCCCAGAGATACCTCTCCGACAATCGGAGTGACAAATCCTAATCTCGAAATACGCCAACCCAACATGTACCTTTGGAGACACCTGTAGAGCTCCTTTATAATCACCCAGTTATGTTGTGACGTTTGGTAGCACACAAAGTGTTCCTCCGGCAAACGGGAGTTGCATAATCTCATAGTCATAGGAACATGTATAAGTCATTAAGAAAGCAATAGCAACATACTAAACGATCGGGTGCTAAGCTAACGGAATGGGTCATGTCAATCAGATCATCCATCTAATGATGTGATCCCGTTAATCAAATAACAACTCTTTGTCCATGGTTAGGAAACATAACCATCTTTGATTAACGAGCTAGTCAAGTAGAGGCATACTAGTGACACTTTGTTTGTCTATGTATTCACACATGTATTATGTTTCCGGTTAATACAATTCTAGCATGAATAATAAACATTTATCATGATATAAGGAAATAAATAATAACTTTATTATTACCTCTAGGGCATATTTCCTTCACGAACTGCTTCACATGGATCTTTTTGGTCCCACTCACTACTCAACTTTTACCACTAATGCTTGCCTCTATGGCTTTGTCATTGTTGATGATTACTCTAGATATACTTGGGTGCACATAATCCTTTACAAGACTGAAGTGCAGGATGTCTTCAGACGCTTCGCCAATCGAGCTATGAACAATTACGACGCCAAGATAAAGCACATCAGAAGTGACAATGGCACTGAATTCAAGAACACTGGACTTGATACATATCTTGATACCTTGGGCATCACACATGAATTCTCAGCCCCGTACACGCCACAGCAGAATGGCGTCGTCGAACGCAAGAACAGAACACTCATTGAGATGGCCAGAACAATGCTAGATGAATACAAGACTCCAAGAAAATTCTGGCCTGAAGCCATTGACACTGCATGCCATACAATCAATCGTGTTTATCTTCACAAGCTTCTGAACAAGACATCTTATGAACTCCTAACTGGCAAGAAGCCAAATGTCAGTTACTTCAGAGTATTTGGCGCAAGGTGCTGGATCAAGGACCCACACCACACCTCAAAGTTTGCACCAAAAGCACATGAGGGTTTTATGCTTGGATATGGAAAGGATTCGCACTCCTACAGAGTCTTCAATCTCTTTCATTACAAAGTGGTTGAAACAGTGGATGTGCGGTTCGATGAGACCAATGGTTCACAAAGAGAGCAACTGCCAAATGTGCTAGATGAAGTTCCATCTAGTGAATCAATCAAGCTAATGGGAACTGGAGAGATTATACCTTCTGAAGCTCATCCTGAAGAAGAACTTATCATCTCAGCACCTGATCCACATGAAGACAATGCTCAGCCTGAAGACATTCCTCCCAACAACAACACAGATCAGCAAGAGCAAAGTCTTCGCCCTGTACATCCTCGTGTTGCCAAGAAGTGCAGATTGAGAGAATAATTGACAGCATCAATGCATCTGGTCCACTCACTCGTTCAAGGGCAACTTAGCTGGCAAATTTCTATGGGCACTTCGCATTCGTCTCAATTACAGAACCCAAGAAACTTGAAGAAGCCTTCATGGAACCTGAATGGATTCAAGCTATGCAAGAAGAGCTTCAACAGTTTGAGCTGAACAATGTATGGGAACTGGTTAAGCGTCCTGATCCACGGAAGCACAATATAATAGGCACCAAATGGATATACCGCAACAAGCAAGATGAGCATGGTCAAATTGTCAGAAACAAAGCTCGCCTCGTTGCTCAAGGATATACTCAAGTGGAAGGCATTGACTTCGATGAAACATTTGCTCCTGTGGCTAGGCTTGAAGCCATACGTATACTGCTGGCCTATGAAAATCATCATAACATACTTCTATATCAAATGGATGTGAAGAGTGCCTTTCTCAATGGCAAGATTGAAGAAGAAGTGTATATTGCACAACCACCTGGGTTTGAAGATCCAAAACATCCTGACATGGTATACAAGCTTAACAAGGCACTGTATGGCCTCAAACAAGCCCCTCAGGCCTGGTATGACACACTCAAATACTTCCTGAAGAGCAAAGGCTTCATACCTGGTTCCCTAGATCCCACTCTCTTCATGAAGACATATGATGGTGAACTGTTTGTGTGCCAAATTTATGTGGATGACATTATCTTCGGCTGCACCAATCAGAAGTACAGTGAAGAGTTTGGCTATATGATGCAAGAGCAATATCAGATGTCTATGATGGGGGAGCTGAAGTTCTTCCTCGGTCTTCAAATACGACAACAACGAAACGACATCTTCATATCTCAAGAGAAGTATCTCAAAGAGTGACTGAAAAAGTTCGGTATGCAAGACTGCAAAGGCTTCACAACACCAATGCCAGCCAAACATCATCTGGGTCCCGACGACAATGGTAAAGAGTTCGATCAAAAGGTATACCGCTCCATGATTGGTCTTTGCTTTATTTATGTGCATCTAGGCCAGATATTATGCTTAGTGTTTGCATGTGTGCTCGATTTCAAGTGGCACCAAAGGAGTCGCATCACTTAGCTGTGAAGCGAATTCTTAGATATTTGGCTCACACCCCAACTCTCGGATTATGGTATCCAAAGGGCTCAGAGTTTGATCTGGTTGGATTCTCGGATGCTGATTATGCTGGTGACAAGGTTGATCGGAAGTCTACATCAGGCACATGCCACTTTCTGGGACGATCACTTGTATGTTGGTCTTCAAGGAAGCAGAACTGTGTATCCCTCTCCACTGCTGAATCTGAATACATTGCTGCTGGATCTTGCTGCGCTCAGCTTCTGTGGATGAAGCAAACTCTCAAGGACTATGGCATTCATCTGAAGCAAGTGCCACTTTACTGCGACAACGAAAGCGCCATCAAGATTGCCAACAACCCAGTTCAGCACTCAAAGACAAAGCACATAGAAATTCGTCATCACTTTCTCAGAGATCATGTTGTGAAGGAAGATATTGATATCATACACGTCAACACTGAAGAGCAATTGACAGATATCTTCACCAAGCCCTTGGATGAGAAGAGATTTTGCAAGTTACGGTGTGAGCTAAATATCCTGGAATCCTCAAATGTCCTGTGATCAGGCACACATCCTAACACTTATGCATATTGATGACTTAGATGTGCAACACACGAAGTAACGTATATCTTCAATCAATGAAGACATACATTCTAAGTGTGAATACATTAATGTGGAATTTGACTTCGGAGCGCCACGATAATTGTGCGCCGTATCTGGGTCTAATACTTCCTATACGGTGGGTAACGCCACCACCAAATGTTCTATTTTGAAGTGTTTCACTCATGGCGTTACCTTGCAATGTCTTCACATTTGGTTTGGCTTCAATCTCAACATGTCTTCGTGATTATCTTCACTATGTTGATTATATAGATATATATATATACTAGAGTTCTGTCCTCTACAGCATTCACTTATAGCTATGTCTTCTTATTTGAATCTTTTGAACTAAGTGAATGTGATCGGACCCTAACCTCTCTATGCTTTCTATCTCAAATTCTATCTCTCCAAGTCATATGCATTGTATTGAAACTGTCGAATGTCTTCTCTGCGTCCTTGTCAGCAGAAGATACAGAGACAACCATTAAATCCGTTTTCAATGCTCATTCCTCCACATGAAATCCGGAGAAGTAGGAACGACCACCCGACAATCCAGGCATGCGTGGGACATGGAACAACCCCCAAAATTCTGCATGATGGCCACGTGTTACTCAGATGCGAATCGCCAGGGGCACCTGTGTAATAGCGCAGTGCCGCCCCTGTAACTATAAATACACACTCACAGCAGTCATTATCCCTTCTTCCACCCTCGCACGAACCCTAGTGCCACCGCTAGCCCTCGACGACGCCGGCAACGAAGCGCTTCGCTGCCGCAACCTCTCCGACGCCGTCTTCACGCCGATCGCGGACATTGTCCTCTCCGCCGTCGCCGTAGGTGTCCTCCGTCGCCAAGTTAGGGCACGGAAGATTGAACTGCTCGGCCTCATCTCCCACTCCATCTAGCAGTTCCTAGTGTGGTAAATAAAGCTTCTTTTTATAGCCCCTTTTGATCCTATGGCTTTGTCACTTTCCACCATAAGAAGTTTCTATTCCCGCAAGTTAGATCTCTCTCAAACTGCATCTCATAACATGCCTAGTATATTCACTTGTTCTTCACAAAGTAGTTAGATTCCTCACTTGTACTGATCTGTGGGTTCGTACAAATCTGGAACCAACTTCTTATCTATGAGTGAATGTCTTCGCACGATGAGGTCAATGTCTTCTAAACTGATTTATCTTCAAAATCTTCTGAGAATGCATATGACCTCTTCCCCTTCCCTCGCACCTTAATGCTGTCACAGGTACATGTCCGTGGGAGAATCCTTTGGTTTTCATAGTCTGCATTCATTTGCAGAGTTCTTACAGCATCACATAAATTCTCCTGAAGCCAGTTCCTGTTGGTCCAGCAAGAGAAAGCCTTTGAAGCCTTTGAACGTCTTGAAGCCTTTCAAGTTAAAGTTTATGGCTTCAGAGAAAGCAGCAAGGAAGGGGGGCAGACAACGTTGTGGCGGAACATCCAGAGATCTGCCTGATGAACTCACAGAAATGTACAAGACAGATCCTGAAGAGGATTATGGTCAGCGCAAGACCCGAATCCAATGGATTCGACGCTATTGGGCAGAACAATGGTTCAAATACCGCTTCACAACCCAAGAGTATGCTGAGAAAAACGCCATCAAGAGACCGTGGGGAGACATCCTATTCAAGAATCTTCTACCCAGGTCCAGAGATGAAGCCATTGCTCAAGGCTTCTATCCATGCATGGTTCGTGGACCATAGCCTGCTGATGCACATCCGTCGTCACTACTCTGGTGTCGTGACGACAATCTGTTCAAGCGCAACTTCCAGTTTGCCCAGAACTCAGCGAAGCAGAACAAGAAGAAGTTGGGGTTAGACTTCAACCCTGATCCCTCAGCACCAAGGGCAGATGGCACACGACATGCATAACCCAATGTCATCGGTCCTTTCGCCAACCTTGAAGGCCTCATCACCTACATCGTGGTTCAAGGGACTGAAGTGAATGAGCCTGCAGCTGACACTGAGTCTGATGACGCGCCTGCAGTGCCGAAGCCAAAGCAGTTGAAGAAGCCAAAAGCTTCAAAGCCAGCCCCTTCACCAAAAATCTCAAGGGCGAAGCCATTGGCAACTGCACCTCCTGAAGATAGTGTGCAGTCTGAAGACTTATCACACGTCTCCAAGCCCCAGAAGGCCAAGATGCCTCTGTCTCACACTGACGAAGAGCTAACAGCTGCTGCCATTCTGCGCAACGACGCCATTGATCTGTCAAGTGATGACGCTCTTGAGCAACTCATCAAGAGCAAAGAAGAAGCAGAAATCTTCAATAATCTGCCTCTCTTTGATGTCGCCATCATCCACAACTTCATTGATGAGTGGTTTGACATGCCAAACATCAGCTTTGAAGATCTGCAGCTACCCATCGGCCTCAGTGTCGCCTTCCAAGGAGCCTTTGCTTCAGAACTTGCTATTGCCCAGCGCATTGTTGAACTGAAGCAGAAGATTGACTATGAAAAGGCTCAGTTCAAGAAGCATATGGCCAAGCTCAGGGTGCAAGAAGTTAAGAACTTCAAGATCATGATGCACGAGCTCAAGGAAAACTTTCTGAAGAAGCATGCAGAAGCTCAGGGTTCACGTGAGCGCATGAAGACTCTGGCTGACAGATGTGTGCAAGCCTACAATGAGGCTGAGAAGCGCAAGGCACTTGGGCGTCCTAGCATCGACCCCAGGATGGCCGCAAAGAAAAAGAAAAAGTCAGTTACAGCTGAACCCGATGCACCAAGGCAGGAAGCAGTTCCGATTGTCTTCCCAACTGCAATGACTGGCTCGAAGCCAAAGAGCCGGTCAACCGCTTCAGAGCTCAAGAAGACCAGGACTGCTGAGGCTGAAGCAAGGAAAAGGAAATATCCTGAAGCCTCTCCTACTACCCCCTCTAAGAAGAAGAGGAAGACCAAGAAAGATCGGGCTGCTCCCACAGAGCCCTTGATGGTTGAACCCCTTTCTGTGGTCTATCCTGAAGCTGAACGCCAACTGACTGTCCATGAGCCTGCTTCCACAGAGGCTCATGAAGCTGAAGACATTCCAGCAGCTGATCCCATCACTGCTGAAGACATTGGTCAACATGACAATGTAGAAGATGATGCAGTCCTTCCCCAGTTTGAAAACAGCGAACTCATCAGCGTTGGTCGTCCACTGACGCCAATCGCACAGGATGCTTCATGGGCAGATCACCCACAAGAGGAAGAAGAGAATGAGGCCCAGCCCACTCAAACTCCACAGGCGTCGTCTGCATTCCGCAGGCTTCGCAAAGGTCCAAGGCCTCAAGTCTCTGCTGAAGACATTCCGGCTGCATCAGCCGAAGACGATGAAGTACCCCAAGTTTCCCCGTCTCACCAAGAAGCAGTTCTCCAGGAGAACGTGCTTGTGACCGACCCTCCAGCTAGTCAAGTGGAGGAAGAAAGTCGTGAGGCTGCCACAACTAACAATGAAGCTAATGTGGAGCCCTCCCCACCAAAAGCATCAGAAGACAGCGAAGCCACTGATCCTGACACTTCTGTTCCTGAGTCTGCTGCCGGTCCCCAATTTGACTACCATGTTGAGCACAGGCCTCAGGTCCAGAAGCCAATCCCAAGACTGCCAAGGTTCCCAGGTCCTGCATCAGCACCTGGCTCCTTCAACATCAATGGCTTCAAGGCAGACAATACCTTCTTCAATAGCTCAAAGAACCCCTACTCAAGGGAAAGGATTTCATCAGATCGGTTCTGGAGCTATCCTCAGCGCAGCTACTACTCCTGCATACTATACAACCAAGGTCGCATCTTCCCACACAAGCGCCTTGACGTTGAAGCTATAGCTGGTCTGCCCTGTCTAGATGAAGCATTGGATTGCTTCAAGCAAGTGGGTCTGCTGCAGTTTGTTACTGATGAAGAGCATTGGAATGAAGAGCTGCTGCTACAATTCTATGCCACACTTCACATCAAAGGGTACAACAGAGATCTGAAGACTTGGGTCCTGGAGTGGATGACCGGCAATGTTCATCACGAAGCCAATGCATTTGACATCATTGAGCTCACTGGCTTGCCCACTCCTGGCGATCTCTTCGAGGAAGGCTGTCAGCTGCATGCTGAAGCTATTGAGAGCATCTTTCAGCGGCCAGAACCTGATATGAGTCAAATGCTCAGCATGATGAAGCCATTGCCCCAAGATGCTGCTTATCCATAGAGTTCTTCGTTGAAGACCTTGAGTACCTGCCCAGAACCATCTATCACATCATCAGGCAAACTCTCTGGCCTATCAAAGGGCACTCTCCAAATGCCAAGATCGAGGGTGCAATGAAGACTCTGATATTCTGTATCCTTCATGGCAAATGCTTCAATGCGCAGGACTTCTTCATACGCCAACTTGCTGCATCAGGCTCAGATCTGGTTGGTTTGAAGTTCTACGCCCCTTGGGTAATGCGGCTGATCAAACTTCACTCTGCTATCTCGTATCAGCCCTCAGCCCGCAACCATCGGATCTTCTTGCCAGATGTGGATACCTCTGCTGAAGTCATCTATCCTGAACCTGCCAAGCAACCTCTAAGTCTTCAGAATGCAGAACACCAAAGCTTCACTCAAAACATTGAAGGAGTTGAAGCAGTCTCTCGGGTGTATCCGTTGGCTGGCACTACACATGCACCACGCACTGCTTCCACTGAAGCCACTGACAGCACAACTGCTCCAAGACCCAAGAAGCGCACTCGTGTTCTCAATGACCGAGAGCTTCTTGTGGCCCTTCATCAAAAGCAGGATAGGCATCATGACTGGCTGAAGCGTCAGATGAAAAGCCTCTTGGTGGATGTAAATCGCATTCGAAATCTTGCCACCAAGAATGCCTTCGTTGCACATGAAACCTGTCGCCGCACATGGAAAGTACTCACGCTGATGTGTTCTAAAGCTGATCTTCAAGAGGATGGCTTCACAGAGCGATTCAAGTTTGACTCAACACCTCCTTGAAGGGCTGTGCTACGAGGAACTCCATAACTTGAAGACTCTGAGTTCTCTTCATCTGCTGCCACAGTGACTGCCAGAATTATCGACGATGAAGATGATGCTACTTCACCACCACCTTCTTCAGCACCGCCAAACACCACCAACGACCCTGCTGCTCATGGGAACGAGTAGAAAACTCTATGTCTTCAAACCTTTTTGGTCCTCACTGACAAAAGGGGGAGAAGCATATGAGGTTGATAGTCTTCAAGCGGGTCCATATGGGCGGGTGCTTTATATTTTGCTATATTTTGCTTCGTGCTTACAACTCTCGTTTTGCTACATTTGGTTCTTTGAGTTGTAACACTTAAACTCGATGGTCGTCTGCTACTTGTTTGCCACCTTGTTTTGCGAAGATAAATTCCGCATGTGCGACGATAAATTCCACACTTAGATCATTCTGCAGACGTCCATTTTTCATTATGCATGTCATTATCTTCATATACTTTCACATGCATAGTGGATTGTCATCATAAGTTGAAGTGGATCTCCACAAGTACAACCTGCCATGTGCATTTGCATTCCAAAAGCAAATTACATACATGCACATCTTCAGGGGGAGCCCTTGCAACTTATGAAGACAATTCCCTATCCTTTAAAATTTCACAGATTATATTCCCCGTTGAAAACTTCAACTAGTTTGTCATCAATCACCAAAAAGGGGGAGATTGTAAGTGCATCTAGTGCCACCCCTAGTTGGTTTTGGAGTATTGACGACAAACCTAGTTGAGGGACTAATGTGTTTGTGAGAATTGCAGGATAACACAGGTAGAAGTCCCTCATTGATTCGGTTTTCCTACCAGAGATGACCCCTAAAAATGTACGAAGACATTGAAGTCAATGGTGGTATATGAAGATATTCACATTGAAGACTATGACAAGAGAAGACACCACGTGAAGCCTATGGAACTCGAAGACTTAGATCTTCCGTAGTTCTCTTTCATTTGTGTTGAGTCATAGGAACCACCGTACTGTTAAGTGGGGTCCAAGAGAACCAGTCAGAACAACTGAAGTGATGCCTAAACAAAAAACCCATGTCTTCGAGTGAAGACTATGAGAGCAAATCTTGTCCAGAGTCGGACAAGTCAGCTTTGCTTGTAGCCCAAGTAAAGTTGCTGTGTGAATTTGAAATCTGACCGTTGGAACACGTGTCAGCTCCTTAGTGATCCAGGGTCATTTCGGACAAATCAGGTCGGGTTGCCAAGTGGCTATAAATAGCCCACCCCCTACAACCATAAACGGTTAGCTGCTCAGATTTAGTGCATGGCTTTTGTCGTTTGAGAGCAACCCACCTCGAAGCCTTTGAGAGAGAGAATTCCTAGCGAGGATAAAGCCATAACCACCCAGAGCCAGAGAGAATTGGGCATCACTTAAGTCTTCTTGTCTGAGTGATCTGAAGACTTATTACACTTGAGGACTGTGCATCCTCCAGCCGGTTAGGCGTCGCGTTCTGAGCATCCAAGAGACATTGTGGATTGCCGGTGAACGAAGTTTGTGAAGGTTTGGGAGTCTACCTTGAAGACTTACCAGAGTGATTGGGCGAGGTCTGTGTGACCTTAGCTCAAGGAGAATACGGTGAGGACTGGGTGTCCTGAGCTGCGTGTTCAGGACTGGGTGTCCGGGACTGTGTGTCCTAAGGTTTAAATACCTAGCCGCTCCAACCAGACGTACAGTTGTCACAGCAACTGGAACTGGTCCAACAAATCATTGTCTTCAACGAGTCACTGGTTTCATCTTCACTTCCTTTTACTTACTGTTACTCATTGTGAAGTCATTGCATGCTTGCTCTATCTTTTGTCTTCACAACGTGACTGTATGATCTGTTTGGCTTCATAATATCTTCCTACCTGATCCTTATTACACTGCAGCTATTTGTCATTGTGCTTTCACTCTATTGAATACTTGACCATGGCTTGCCTAGTGTAGTCTACCTTCCGCTGCATAGTAATAGGCATATCTCTACTGTTTGTCTTCATAACTTCCACGTTTTGAAGACTTTCATAAAAATCGCCTATTCACCCCCCTCTAGTCGATATAACGCACTTTCATGAATGATGAAAACTTGTTTCATATGCGCTATGCAACGCTTGTTTGAATTTAAAATATTACCTTCTGTTTGGCTGTTTATCCAATCTGAGAGATGGCTAGTCCTTGGCTTCTGCCCCCATGCCGCGAGTGCTGGGGTGTTCGGGATAAACCTGAGCACTCTTGTTCCCATTTTTGGGTCCTTCGAGGGAGGTGCTCAGCACAGCGAACAGGGCATCCGGACTAATAATGCTTTATCACTCTCACTTAGCCATAGAATTCTATAATTTTAAATTTCGGCGAAGCCCCTGGTATTCGGAAGGCCGAATTTAGGGCGCGATACACGCCTTTAAGCCGGACAGGACCGGCTCCTCGCTCTAAGTGGCATAAGTCTTTAGGGACTCAAAACCTCGCCGAACAGCGACCAGTCTCTCGCCTTATCATGACAGTCAGTTTTAGCTTTCTCTACTGAGGTGCTTAGCCTAGCAGAACTGGAGCACAATCGCAGTAGTTCTCCTAGTGCTACCTTAGTCGATAGAGCGGAACGTAAGGTACCAAAACATAGGAGCCGGGAAAACCCAACATTTGACCAAAGACATGATTCGGAGCTGATGCATATAATGCTATAAGTTCGGGGTGCCGCACTTGTGAAAGTGTTCGGACTTCTCACACCATAATGTGGGGTACTTAAGCCCCTGGTGTATTGGCCGTACCAAAGTGTACGGTTGCCAGGCGTCATTAATGAACACACATATATAAAATGAGAATGCAATAATAGTCGTAATGTTATGCATTGTTTTTTCAAAAAGGTGCGTTAAAGCAGAATGATACAGATAGTGCGATAAGCAAAAAGTAGGACTATGTCCCTTCCAAGGGCGAGCTGAGGAATAGTATTAAAGCAAATATTTCACTCGTTATCGTAATCTACCTGGGAGTTCCGTGGTGTGACGTAGCTTTCTGCCTCCTTGGTTGCTGCATCATGTGTTCGGCAATCATGCTGTCGGACAGGGTTTCCAGAGATTAAAGTCCTGAAAGAGAAAAATAACAAAGCGGAAAGCCCCTAGTGCGGTTTAAGCCGCGTATTGGGGCGTGCCGTAGTTGTGCCCCCCTCCCCACCTATGCGCATGGTATTTTTAATGCGTAATTATGTACGCGTGGCACGAATTTCACTGTTTGGCTAGGACTGGGGTGGGGGCCGCATTGCTACGCGAGCTCAGGTTGTGCCAGGCGGTCTAGTTGCCGATTACTCTGAGCGCGCTTGAAGGTGTCCGGGTCTTGAAACGCCGAACTGGTGGATTGCCTTGAGAGGCTGCTTTGCACTTTTGCTGCGAGGGCCACAGTGTGCTCCTCTGTGCGGAGAGAGCGCTCTGTGTTTCCATTAACTGTGATGACCCCCCGAGGTCCTGGCATCTTGAGCTTGAGGTATGCATAATGCAGTACCACATTGAATCTCGCAAATGCGGTTTGCCCGAGCAGTGCATGATAGCCACTGCAGAATGGGACTATATCGAAGATTAATTCTTCGCTTCGGAAGTTATCCGGGGATCCGAAGACCACTTCCAGTGTAATTGAGCCTGTGCAATGGGCCTCTACACCTGGAATGACGCCTTTAATGGTCGTTTTTGTGGGTTTGATCCTTGAGGGGTCTATATCCATTTTGTGCATTGTGTCTTGATAAAGCAGGTTCAAGCTGCTGCCTCCATCCATAAGGACTCGAGTGAGGTGAAATCCGTCGATGATTGGGTCTAGGACCAGTGTGGCGAATCCGCCATGACGGATACTTGTGGGGTGGTCCCTGTGGTCAAAGGTGATCGGACAGGAGGACCATGGGTTGAACTTTGGGGCGACTGGCTCCAACGCATATACGTCCCTGAGCGCACGCTTCCGCTCCCTCTTGGGGATGTGGGTTGCGTATATCATGTTCACCGTCCGCACTTGTGGGGGGAACCTCTTCTGTCCTTCGGTGTTTGGCTGCCGGGGCTCTTCCTCGTCATCGCTATGTGGCCCCTTATCTTTGTTTTCAGCAATTAACTTGCCGGCCTGCTTGAATACCCAACAATCCCTATTGGTGTGGTTGGCTGGCTTGTCGGGGGTGCCGCGTGTTTGGCACGAGCGATCGAGTATGCAGTCCAAACTGGATGGGCCCAGAGTGCTTCTTTTAAATGGCTTTTTCCGCTGACCGGGTTTAGAGCCTTTGATTCCGGCATTGACTGCCGTATCCTCGGTATTGTCGCTATTAATGCTGCGCTTATGTTTATTTCGACGTGACCTGCCATTGCCGTCCTTGGTATCCGAAGTACCATGGTTCTTTGATATGTTATTATTGTGAGCCAGCCAGGTGTCTTCTCCCACACAAAAGCGGGTCATGAGTGTCGTGGGGGCTGCCATAGATTTCGGATTTTCTTGACCAAGTTGGCGGGCTAGCCACTCGTCGCGGAAGTTGTGTTTGAAAGCTGCTTGGGCCTCTGCATGCGGACAATCGACGATTTGATTTTTCTTTGTTAGGAACCGAGTCCAGAATTGCCTCGCCGATTCTTCTCGCTGCTGAATTATGTGGCTCAAGTCATCGGCATCTGGTGGTCGCACATAAGTGCCCAGAAAGTTGTCGAGGAATGCAGCCTCCAGATCTTCCCAACAGCTAATGGACTCTGCTGGCAAGCTGTTAAGCCAACGTATCTATAATTTTTGATTGCTCCATGCTATATTATCTACTGTTTTGGACTATATTGGGCTTTATTTTCCACTTTTATATTATTTTTGGGACTAACCTATTAACCGGAGGCCCAACCCAGAATTGTTGTTTTTTGCCTATTTCAGTGTTTCGGATAAACATAATATCAAACGGAGTCCAAACGGAATAAGATCTTCGGGAACGTGATTTTCTCACCGAACGTGATCCAGGAGACTTGGACCCTACTGCAAGGGATCAAAGAGGAGGTCACGAGGGTGGGGGGCGCCCCCCTAGGGCGTGCCCCCGGCCTCGTGGGCCCCTCGGTGCTCCACTGACGTACTCCTTCCTCCTATATATACACACACGTACCGCCAAACGATCAGAACAGGAGCCAAAAACCTAATTCCGCCACCGCAACTTTCTATATCCACGAGATCCCATCTTGGGGCCTGTTCCAGAGCTCCGCCGGAAGAGGGCCGTCATCACGGAGGGCTTCTACATCATCCTAGCCCCTCCGATGAAGTGTGAGTAGGTTACCTCAGACCTTCGTGTCCATAGTTAGTAGCTAGATGGCTTCTTCTCTCTCTTTGAATCTCAATACAAAGTTCTCCCCCTCTCTTGTGGAGATCTATTCGATGTAATCTTCTTTTTGCGGTGTGTTTGTTGAGACCGATGAATTGTGGGTTTATGATCAAGTCTATCTATGAATAATATTTGAATCTTCTCTGAATTCTTTTATGTATGATTGGTTATCTTTGCAAGTCTCTTCGAATTATCCGTTTGGTTGGCCAACTAGATTGGTAGTTCTTGCCATGGGAGAAGTGCTTAGCTTTGGGTTCGATCTTGCGGTGTCCTTACCCAGTGACAGAAGGGGCAGCAAGGCACATATTGTATCGTTACCATCGAGGTTAACAAGATGGGGTTTATTTCATATTGCATGAATTTATCTCTCTACATCATGTCATCTTTCTTAAGGTGTTACTCTGTTTTTAACTTAATACTCTAGATGCATGCTGGATTGCGGTCGATGAGTGGAGTAATAGTAGTAGATGCAGAATCGTTTCGATCTACTTGTCACGGACGCGATGCCTATATACATGATCATGCCTAGATATTCTCATAATTATGCTCAATTCTATCAATTGCTCAACAGTAATTTGTTCACCCACCGTAGAATACTTATGCTCTTGAGAGAAGCCACTAGTGAAACCTATGGCCCCCGGGTCTATTCTCATCATATTAATCTCCATCACTTTAATATTGTTTTGCTTTTTTACTTTGCCATTACTTTTTACTTTGCATCTTTATATCAAAAATACCAAAAATATTATATCTATCAGATCTCACTCTCGTAAGTGATCGTGAAGGGCTTGACAACCCCTAATCGCATTGGTTGCGAGTAGCTATCGCTTTGTGCAGGTACAAGGGGCTTGAGCGTGGGCTCCTACTGGATTGATACCTTGGTTCTCAAAAACTGAGGGGAAATACTTACGCTACTCTGCTGCATCATCCCTTCCTTTTCGGGGAAAACCAACACAAGCTCAAAATGTAGCACCGCGCTGGTCCTTTGAGCTTTAGTGGGAGGTATTTGATGGCGTGTAAGTCATCACCGCGGGCCATGTGGATGTGGAGGAGGAAATCCTCGAGCCACACCGCATAATCTATTGTGCCGTCGTATGATTCAATATTTATGGGTTTGAAACCCTCTGGGATTTGATGATCCATTACCTCGTCTGTGAAGCATAGGGGGTGTGCGGCGCCTCGGTACTGGGCTATGTCGCGACACAGCTCGAATGAGTCGTGTCCGCTGTGGTTGGCCCAGCCGGACTTACTTTTACTGTATCCGGCGTGACGTTTATCGTATTGCATAGTGGTGTGCCCTCGTGATCCGTAGATCGATCTTGCATGTTTTGCTTTGTCCTCCAATACGTCTCGCAGGTCTGGCGTATTTCCCCATGCCTTTTTATTTGAATGGCGTCGGGGTGCAGGCTGAGTTTTTGGCTGGAATGCCTCTCTATCGCGGCCACGAGGTGGCCGATCAGCCGCGTCATACGCTTCTTCCTCCAGTCGGGGTAGCAACCTGCATTTTGGGTAACTCTTGGAGGGACGCTCGGGTTTATATTCCTCGGCTGCGAGGACTTCAGTCCATTTGTCAGCTAGCAGATCTTGATCAGCTTGAAGCTGCTGCTGCTTTTTCTTAAGGCTATTTGCTGTGGCTATAAGCCGGCGCTTGAAGCGCTCTTGTTCAATGGGATCCTCTGGCACGACGAATTCGGCATCATCAAGGCTTGCCTCGTCTTCGGAGGGGGGCATGTAATTATCATCCTCCGCCTCTCCATCTGCCGCTCTCTCAAGAGGGCTGGCTCCTCCATCCTCCTGTTCTAAATCTTGCTGGAGGGGATTGTTGTTGTCTTCGGCACTATCCAGAGTGTTATTATCTCCTGTGCCGGTATCACCACTTTTGCTTTGGCGGGACTTAGAGCGGCACCGCTAACGTCGGCGCTTGGGTTGCTTCTTGGAGGGGTCATCCTCCGCTGTCTCATCGCCATTGCCTTCTTTGGGTGTGTCCACCATGTATATATCGTATGATGAGGTGGCTGTCCAATGCCCTGTGGGTAGTGGTTCCTCTTCGTCTCCCGCATCGTTGTCCATACCGTCGATGTCTTCAGAGTTGAAGTCGAGCATGTCGGTTAAGTCATCGACAGTGGCTACTAAGTGGGTGGTGGGTGGGCCGCGAATTTCTTCGTCGTCCGCATCCCAATCCTGCCGGACATAGTTCAGCCAGGATCCTCCTGACAAGGAGAGAGACCTTAATGAGTTCAGTATGTCGCCAAAGGGCGAGAGCTGAAAAATATCCATAGAGGTAAACTCCATGATTGGCGCCCAATCGGATTCGCTAGGAACGGGCGCAGGCGGTTCGGAGTCCGTGGCCGGAGAAGGATCCGGCAGTTTGACAACACGGCACTTGTGCAGGGTAAGGTCGGTGTTCGGCTCGATCGCCGATGAGGGTAAGGCCTCTATGGCGGGGTCCATCCACCCGTCCATGGACGGTGCAATTGGCTCCAAATTGAGGGTCGGAGCGGCTGCCGGTGCAATCTCCTGAACACTGTCTGATGGTAGAGCTAAATCGTACTCATCGTGACCGTGTGACGCACAAGGCAGAGGCTCGAATCCGTCGAAGATCAAGTATCCGCGGATATCGGCCATGTAGGTTAAGCTTCCAAACCTGACCTGGTGGCCAGGGGTGTAACTTTTGATCTGCTCTAGATGGCCAAGCGAGTTGGCCCGCAGTGCGAAGCTGCCGAACACAAAGATCTGTCCGGGGAGAAAGGTCTCACCCTGGACTGCATCGCTATCGATGATTGTAGGAGCCATCAAGCCTAACGGTGATGACACAGAGGAACTCTCAATGAAAGCACCAATGTCAGTGTCAAAACCGGCGGATCTCGGGTAGAGGGTCCCGAACTGTGCGTCTAAGGTGGATGATAACAGGAGGTAGGGAACATGATGTTTTACCCAGGTTTGGGCCCTCTTGATGGAGGTAAAACCTTATGTCCTGCTTGATTAATATTGATGATATGGGTAGTACAAGAGTAGATCTACCACGAGATCAGAGAGGCTAAACCCTAGAAGCTAGCCTATGGTATGATTGTCTGTTGTCCTACGGACTAAAATCCTCTGGTTTATATAGACACCGGAGGGGATTAGGGTTACACAAGGTCGGTTACAAAGGAGGAGATATACACATCCTTATTGCCTAGCTTGCCTTCTACGCCAAGTAGAGTCCCATCCGGACATGAGACGAAGTCTTCAATCTTGTATCTTCATAGTCCAACAGTCCGGCCAAAGGATACAGTCCAGCTGTCCGGAGACCCCCTAATCCAGGACTCCCTCAATTGCTATGATGATTGTTATGATCCCGTTGATTCTCTTGAAATATCCCTTTTTGATGATGCTTGCTATGCTTGTGGCCAAGATGCCAATATGAATTATGCTTATGGATATGAACTTGCTATAGTTCCTTATGTTAAAAATGAAATTGTTGCTATTCCACCCACACATGATAGTCCTATTATCTTTTTGAATTCTCCAAACTACACTATATCGGAGAAGTTTTTGCTTATTAAGGATTATATTGATGGGTTGCCTTTTACCGTTGCACATGATGATTTTGATGAATATAATATGCATGTGCTTTCTGCTCCTACTTGCAATTATTATGAGAGAGGAACTATATCTCCACCTCTCTATGTTTCCAATATGATAAAATTGCAAGAAACTGTTTATACTATGCATTGGCCTTTGCTATGTGTGCATGAATTGTTCTTTTATGACATGCCTATGCATAGGAAGAGAGTTAGACTTCATTGTTACATGATATATGTTACTTTGTGCTCACTACTAAATTACAAATCATTGTTAATTAAAATTGTCTTTGATATACCTTGGGATCCAGGTGGACTCATTACTTGAGCACTATATGCCTAGCTTAATGGCTATAAAGAAAGCGCTGCCGGGGAGACAACCCGGAATTTTTAGAGAGTCATTTATTTATGTTGAGTGCTTTCATATAGTTTAAAAACAACAAAAATAAAGAGGGGAACCCAAAACTTTTTCAAAAAGGAAAGTGAAAGTAAGAAAGACAAGCATTGTTGAAGTGAGAGAGCTCCTTGAACTTTGTTCATGGTCACGGAAACTTTGTGAATATTGATTACAGAAACTTTTCAATAAAAATAATTATTCCCTTGTACAATTCCATTTTATTATAAAAATAATGTGCCAAGGTTTGCCTTTAGGATGTTTACATTTGCTTGATGGCTTGTACGGTGCAGGACAGAAACTTTGGCTATAGTGCACGATTTTACATTTTTAGATGGAACGTCAAATGGTTCTGATTCTTTTGCACTGTATCAGAAGTATGCTGAATGTTCAGATTATTACAGACTGTTCTGTTTTAGACAGATTCTGTTTTTGATGCATAGTTTGCTTGTTTTGATGAAACTATAAATTTATATTAGTGGATTAAGCCATAAAAAGTTATATTACAGTATACACAATGCAAAAACAAAATATGAATTGGTTTGCAACAGTACTTAGAGTAGTGATTTTCTTTATTATACTAACGGATCTTACCGAGTTTTCTATTGAAGTTTTGTGTGGATGAAGTGTTCGATGATCGAGAAGGTCTCGATGTGCGAAGAAGGAAGAGAGGCAAGAGCTCAAACTTGGGGATGCCCAAGGCACCCCAAGTAAATATTCAAGGATACTCAAGCGTCTAAGCTTG